>NC_057809.1:457116382-457373076 GCF_018294505.1 Triticum aestivum
ACATTAGTATTTTTTGTATATAGATAGAGATCTCACACACATCGCTATATAGTTCTTCTTTACGAAAATGATCTGGATCTATCTATTTAAAGGTTCATCAAAAGTATAAAGCACCGCAAACATAAAGAAAATTACATTGAGGTCTCTGGGCCACCGAACGACCATTGTCGCTGCCATAGCAAGCCGCTGCGCTCTAAAGACCAGCTGCCTGGAGCCAGTCGTTGTCCTCGTCGTTGAACCCTTAAACCGATTTGAAAAACCCGACACGAAATCTCGTTGTTGCTTATGCACGAAGAGAATCAGAGTCCAGAAGACCGCTCGAAGATGAAGAATTAAAGCGTGCTTATCTAGAAAGCCCCCAAACTAAAGCGTGCTAGTGATTTTGACTCATGTCATAAGCTAGTACAGGTCTACTACCACGAAATATGTCAAAGGTGGTCGACCAACATGGTTGACGATTTCAAAATACAAATATCCATAGCCCGATTTTTTTTTCAAAATTTCGCGCGAACACACATATAGATATATATACCACGTGTATGCAAAATTACATAACACTATACTTCCACGCGTGGCGTATACAAAAAAAGACAAATACATATTTCCAAAATGGGCCGGTCTTTTTTGTTCTTGGGCCGGATTTCTTTCTGCACAGCCTACAAATCACGATTCTTTTAAAAAATAAATTCTTACATGGTGGTGCGGAACACATATTTTTTTTCCACGGTTTTTTTTTGAATATTTTCGGAACTTTTAAATAGGCCTTTTGATTTTTCGAAGAAACCCATCCTCCGTGGTGGGCGTCCGGCAAAAGTGCGCACTCTCTCGTAACATAGGCAGGGCATATTACGGCGCTTAATGAGCGAGCGATGACGCGGTAATGCTCGCAATTAGCGGGGAGACAGGCTACATCTGCCATCCTCAACCTTGAGCTGGCCACCCCTTTCATCACTGAAGCAGCCTGTGCTGCATTGCTAGTAGTACAAGCTAGCCGTGACGCTTGCACAGACCACGGCCTGATTGTTGACGTGGTTTCCCCTCCTAAGCTACGACGCTATGAGGTGAGAGAATCCTCGACTAACTTTTGTGTAGCCGAGTCGAGTCAGCCAGTGGGCGTGCGCCCTGTACGGGGCTGATTCGGATAGCGCTCGCTTATCCGATCCGATCCCAAGGCACAGGTGACGATTGACGATCCGGCCCCCACGCCACGCATGGGCATGACAGGATCGGCCACTTTGCTGAGTCGGAACGACCAGCTTCATACCGGCCGCCGGCTCGCTTTTTCTCTTCTAGATCGTCTCGCCTTTGCCCGTGCGCATCATCTGGACTGGACTGGTCGTCCTTTTGTCTTGGGTTCATACGCAGATCACCGTCGCGCCGAGTCAGCGGCAAGACCGCTCGCCCGGGGTCGACGCCGATGCTTATCATGCGGAGCAAGTGATAGAATCGCAGCAGCGCATCACTCCTTAAACCGGCGGCAATGACGACCACGAATTCCATTGTTTCATACCAAATTCATACGGATTACCACTGAAATGTACTTGGTATATATACTACTACTATACTTGTTCGGCCTGTCGTGGCACTGTGGCACTGTTCGTGTTGTAACACAAACTAAACTCTATTCCTTGGCTTTTCTTAATTAACTCACCCGTCCTGACATGTAAGACCATAATTTAGAAATGCATGCTCTAGTCAATGTAACAAAAAAATCGATCAGATGAAAAAGAACAAGCAATAGGCTCCGATATAATGTAAAAGTACATGCTCTAACCGATACAACCAAAAGACCGATCTGATGAAAGAGACTAAGCAATACAATACATAAGACCATCTGGTGAGTAGACTGATGGAGATTCAGCTTACTCACCAGCCCGATCAGTTGTGTTGGAAGCTTACTAGACCCGGGGAATTCACTGTCAAGTCGATGTACATTAATGTCATCAACTCTAGTGTTATTCCTAGTTCAAAACATGTTTGGAAAGTTAAGATTCCTCTGAAAATCAAAGTGTTTATGTGGTTTGTAAATAAACAAGTCGTTCTAACAAAAGATAATTTGATTAAGCGCAACTGGACAGGTTCTACTAGGTGTAGTTTCTGTGATCGGGATGAAACTATCCAACATCTTTTTTTTGATTGCCCGTTGGCGAGAGTGTTGTGGCGCTCGGTGCAAATTGCCTTTAACATTACTCCTCCGAATTCGATCAGGTCGTTATTTGGAACGTGGCTTGCTGGTATAGAGGCCGAAACAGCTAGACAAATTCGAGTAGGAGCATGTGCGTTGTTATGGGCAATTTGAAACTGCAGAAATGATTTGGCTTTTAACAGAACAACAACTATTCATTTTTTGCAGGTTTTATTCCGGGCTACTGCGCTAATCCGTATGTGGTCCTTACTCACTCCGACGGAGGCCAGTGAGCGTTTGGTTACTGGATCTGTCCGGTGAGAGATGGTAGCGTGGGATATCTTCAACCGGTTTGGATGGCGGTCATGTAATAGGATAGGCGATTACTTTACCTATCTATCTATCTTATGCCAGCCGGTTGTGGCTTTTGGGCCTTTTTTTTATTTTTCTAGCTCTTTGTGAGTCAGCCTACTTTTTTGCAGCAGATTACAAGACCTTGTTGAACTACTTTATTTATTTATAATTGTGGCCGTATGCATCGCACTGATGCAGAGGCCCGGGAGTCCCCTTTTTAAAAAAAACATAAGACTATCTTAATCTTACATAAATAAGCAATCTTTTGTCTCTTGTTAAAAAAGAACCGAAATGTTAACTCCCACACGTGTGGGCGTTTGCATCTCGCCCACACGCGTGGATCCGCGTCCGTTCGTGAGCGCACGAATCTTGGCATGTTTCTAGTGCCACGTAGGACTGGCCTGGTGTCTGGGCGTTCAGCCGGTCGCCCATACGGCCGTTTCACCACACAGGAGGGGCTGGTGTCTGGGCGTTCAGCAGTTCACCACATGTGTTTTGCAGGGTACACGGCAACTGCCTAGTGTGCACGTAAGCAGATGGCAACTCTCTTTTACCGAGTTGCCATATGTTTTTGCATGGTACATGACAACTGCCCTAACGTGCATGTACATGGCAACTGCCCTAACGTGCACGTAAGCAGATGGCAACTCTTCCTTTTTACATGGCAACTACCCCTAGCATGTTTGTGAGCATATGACAACTCTCTCAACTGCGTAGTGTTAGTATGTGGCAACTCCTAAAGTTATGAAATTATGGCAACTACATTAGATCAGACCATACATGGCAACTGCAGTTGAGCAACCATGGCAAGTGCAGTTAAACGAACATGGACGAGGGTCTGGACCATGGCAACTGCGGGCGCGCGGTGACCGTCACGTGTGGCGTGCGGGACCAGGAGGTACGAGGCCTGACATACGGGCGTGTTGGCATTATCAACTTCGCCCACACGTACGCGTGTGAGAAAGATCGGGAGGGGAAAAAAGAGACGTGTGGGCACTAGTTATTTTGCCCACACGTAGATGTGTGGGCTGTTCCTCTTATACACCACACAAAATGTGTGGTCGGATTTTCTAACGTCCACACATGTGACATTTATCGGCGTCTAAAAAGAATTGTAGAAAGGCCAAGAAAGAGAAGCTAGCAAACGGGATGCGTCCTCTCCCGCCGTTGTTCAAGTTGAAGACGTTTCCATCCAGTGCGACCCAAGGCCTGCTCTGCTGACAAGCAAGTGCCTGACAGCAGATTTTGACGGCGACCAAAACGTAGGAATCCTTCGTCATACCACCAACGGCACCTCTTAAAATCTTAACCATGGATAAGCACGAGGTTATCTTCTTCCCTAGTCGTTTGTTTATATTATATCGAGGCGTGATCAAAAGGACATCTTGACTCCTTTGTTCCCTCGCGCTCAAAGTTGATGATGCACCAACCTTTAATTTCCAATCACCGCTGCACCAATCCATTCGCCTCAACGGCCCAAAGCAATATTGCAATGTTTTTTTTAGGGAATAATATTGCAATGTTTGTTTAGTTCGCGGGTGCGTGCCAGCCTCGCCCCTGCTGCATATTTCACGCTTGTTTAATTCACCGAGGGAGGGCTGCAAGTGGTGCATTGGCATTTTGGATTCGCGTTCAGGTCTCTGTCCGTTGACAAAATCTACACGCTAATCGTGCCGTGCATCGCCTTTCATCCCAGTTTTTATAAAAACTAGTAGAATGCCCGTGCGTTGCCACAGGCTTTTTAAATATTTTGCTGAAGTTATAAAAAGATAATATGTGTTAAATTTCAAAGGTAGAGACAATATAACACAGACACCATTGCATAATAATTGAAGTCGAGTCCTCTCTCCCCTCCCTCCTCCCGAATCGCCTCGTGTGCGACCGGGAGGAAACTCTAGCCACTGCCAGCGGGGGCGGCGCGCACGGCTCGGGTGCTGGCTAGTGGCCATGACCGTGAGGGCGGCTAGCTTTCGGCATTCGGTGGTGGGGGTGGTCGGCCTGTTTGGTTGCGCATCCCCTGTTCCGTTGGTGGATAGTGCTTACCAGGGTGAAAACTTTGTTTGCCTTTGGCCGACTGACGGCGACGGTGTGTGTGGACGTCGTATCCTTCCTAAAGGCTCCGTCATGGCTGTTCTTGATGCTCCGCGACGCTCTGGGTGAAGACCCTGATCCTTTGGATTGGGTGGTGGTGGCGCTACGCATCGTGATCTTCTTGAAGACGTCGCTTTGGAGGCCTTGATCCGTCGATGTTTGACTGCTCCTCTTCGTGGTGTCACGTTGAGGGCTTCTTCAAAATCTAGCGATGATTTATCTTCCAACCTATAGTGTGCTATGTTCTGCTTGGAGTTTGTAGTTGTTCTCCAGCACCTCTGTATCCTGCTCCGGGTGTGTGTGGACGTGTGTTGTATGCGGTGGTTTGCGGTTGATCGATGATCATTGCTTTATATATAAAGCGGGGCAAAAGTCTTTATCGACAATAATTGAAGTATGAGTGATGTTATTTCTAAAACATCATTAGAACCCATCATTTTTTATCTCTGGTGAACAAAGTGGAACATATAAAAAGTCTGACTAACACATTTTTTATTTGCAATAAATCCTGGATACTGCTAATTACATATAAATATATAAATATATACTCCCTCCGTTTCTAAATGTAAGGCTTTTTAGACATTTCAAGTGCACTACAACTTACGGATGTATGTAGTTATATTTTAGAACGTAGATTCACTCATTATATTTGGAAATAGAGGGAGTACAAATATTTGGAATCTCTATAAAACTTATATTTGGAAATAGAGGGAGTACAAATGATATTTTATACTCTTTCTTCTCTACTTTTATAAAAACAGAGTTTCTTTTGAATCTCTAAAAAACTTATATTTGGAAATAGAGGGAGTACAAATGATATTTTATACTCTTTCTTCTCTACTTTTATAAAAAAACAGAGTTTTTTTTACCTGGAAAAACAGAGTTGGTGATGATGGTGTGCCTGCCATCCTGCAATATAGGCCGTCCGATTTATATCTGACGGATAGGAAGGAAACTATGGCAATTTTGCAAAAAGATACCCACACCCCTCTTCACATTTGCAAATAAGGCCTTCCCTCATTCATTCTCTTCTCCCACAAGATAAACTACTCATACAAATGCATCTTGATGTTCTGTGCAAAGCACGGGCATCTTGCTAACTTCTTATAAAAAACAGAGTTGGTGATGATGGTGTGCCTGCCATCTTGCAATATAGGTCGTCTGATTTATATCTAACGGCTAGGAAGAAAACTATGGCAATTTTGCAAAAAGATACCCACACCCATCTCACATTTGCAAATAAGTCCTTCCTTCGTTCATCCTTTTCTCTTATAAGATAAACTATTCATACAAATGCATCTTGATGTTCCGTGCAACGCACGGGCATCTTGCTAGTTACATATATATATTTGTGGTTAGGAGTTTCTAGTACAAAGTTCGCCACGTACAATTGTTTTTGCTTTTTTCCTAAACTACCCTCCCACCTCATCCACTCTCTCACTCACTCACCCACTCTCTGTCTCGCCTGCGTCGCCGGCGCCTCTCCCTAGCTCGTGTCGCCGGTGCCTCTCCCTTGCTCGCGTCGCCGGTGCCTCTCCATTGGCTCCGTCGTCGGTGCCAAGATCTCATTTTTATTCTCCGGTGGCTGATTTCGAGTGCGTCGGCTCGATCTGCAACGGCCTTCCTCCACTCCAACGCCGTGCGGTACGTCATCCCTTCCTAGCTCCCTCGCTCCTGCTCATCTGGATTCACTCACTCTCGTCTCTTCTCCCTCTCTAACCCCGTCTCCATTACCAGGACGATGCCATGGAAGGGCCACCATGACCAGGAGCAGGGCGACGCCTCGGAAGGTTCACCGACAGGAGCAACTACGTACGGTCTGATCTTCTCCACTGACAGGGATATCGACATGAAGGTCCGCCATGGAAGGCCTGGAGCTCGTCATGGAGGGGCCCTCCTCTCTCTTCCCCTCCCTCTACTCTATTGGTTGGTTGGACGAAAGACCACCGCTCGTCCGGCTCTGCTTCTTCCACCGTTGCTCCCCTCCCACCATAGTGCCACAGACGCTATGCCAAGCACGGAAGGTATCACCCTCCTCCCTATTTGCTTGCTTGCTGCAACTTATCTTCAGAGATGATAAAACTGTAGAAATCTGAAACTGCAGAAATCTTTGGAGTTCCTTCTTTAGAAACTTTTATTCTGGCGCAGTTTGTACAGATTTTTATGTACAGTACGCAAAGTCATATGACTGCTGAAAATGGACCGTCGTATATGCCTGTACAAGGTTGGGGGAGGCACGGTCAGCGTTGGTGTATTTTCAGTTTGTACTGTCATAATTTCCGGTTTGTAAAACTGAGAAGTGTATTTTCCATTTTGAAACTGAGATCTGCTTGCACTATCATACAGTAATTTTCAGTTTGTAGATGACTTTAATTGATGGGTTTCTTCTTTGTAATTAGATTCGGGGAGCCGCCTTGATCCAGAGTACTCGCAATCCATTATAGGGCAATTCAAATCCTGCCTCTGGAAGCATTGGTTGACCTATTGGCACAACCCAAATTACAACCTTGTCAGATTTTCCTTCACTTTGTTCACAGCCTTGCTGCTTGGCTCCATCCTTTGGAAGATTGGCACCATTATGTAATCACCGTACTTATCTTTATCTTTTACTCCTTGATTACAATGTACCAGCATCTGAATTTTTTGTGCCTTGATGCAGGGGTGGATGCCAATACTCTTAGAATGGTCATTGGAGCAATATACACAACAATGATGTTTGTCCCCATCAACAACTGTGCAACCGTTCAACCAATTGTTTTAATCGAGAGAACAGTTTGTACAGAGAGAGGGCTGCTCCATTGCTCAGGTAAGAATATAAAAGATCCTTGGCAGCTCCTGAGATTATTTGTGCCTTGTCAGTGTGCAAATGTAGTTTGTCTTGTGTATTGCATATGCACATCACATGGATTATGCTTGCATTTACTTCAAAATTTACGGCAATCGCTAGTTGTCTTTTGAGCGAAAACTGAAATTTAAGTTCTCTGCTGAATTTGGGGTGTACTGTTGGTTAGTTTGTTACTGTAAGTACCAACATTTCAGCAAAAGATTATTGATTTGTTTTTTAAAATCCATATCTTGAACTGAAAATCCTTGATACATGTTATTTGTTAATGGTAATAGTTAGTGTTAGACTCTGTTATATGGAATCTACTTTATCATGGACATGCCTAGGGGCTTAGTGTAGTTATTGTGGCCCTAGCCGTCAGAGCTGAACTATCGCTTGTTATCCCTACAGATGTTCGTGCTAACTGAATATGCTAATTTGCATTGCTTTTGTTGCATAACCATGTTTTTTTCCTGAAGCTACTTATGCAGCGAGGGTACAGGTTGTTCTAGATGGCTCTGTAGACAGTGAGAATGAGGAGACTCAAACCCATGAAGATTCTAATGAGGAAATCGATTATGATAAATAACAACACAGGTAATCTTTCAGACAGACACACCAAAAAAAATAGTTCGGTCCTTAATTCATTACTTCCAAAATGTAAAGTAAATTCCAGAGACACATAACACAGAGTCCTTTGTGCTAAACTTTCTAATTAACCGCTCCAAAATATGTACTCGCCACAAATAAACTTTCTAATTCGCTAGTCTTCATCTTTGACTCACTACAAATAAATCTATGAAAATAGATCTCTGCTAAAAATCCTGCAAAAATTCCCATAAAATATTTCAATAAAATCTAAGAAGTCTTCATCTTTGAAAATCTACCACGATGTCATAGGTTAAAATCCAATCACTTCATCATTGGTCCAATTAATTTTTTATAACAAAAGTTGTTCAATTTGTGACTAAGAAAGTGGTTGAATTTTAGAGTGGTAATATGGTATACCTCGGATAGGTTGGTCTATGATAACCGGAGGTGGAGTGGATCAGCATCTAATGTGAGGCACTCACTGACGGTCTGTCCGTGGTTGTGGGTATGCGTCCGGCGCCTAGGGATCAGAGTCCGAATAGCAGAGTTCGTCGGTGTGGGCTAGCAACGTCAAGACTTTAAAAAGATTATCATCAATTGTGCACTACATATCTGATCTTGACAGTGCAATATGAACATGACTCATGTTTAATACAGCGAACAGAATATCAAATTAGAAATGGTGGTGTTGTTTGGCTGGAGGGGACGGTAATTCAGGGAGGGGTAGGGAGGGTGGATTATGAGTTTGAGGGTTGAAGTCCCATCATTTTAGAAAGTTCAATATACATCGACACTTCATGATGATTCATCATAGGATGCATTTCAAGATACAAATCAGTCACTCATAGTTTTTGTCTGTCTTACCAAACATGAAAGTAAAACTAAAACCAGAATTTACATGCCTAATCCCACCATGATGTCCCACCCTGTCCCAGTTGATGCCCAAGCCAAATAATCCAGGGAAGATATGTAGAACAATGTAATGTATGACCAGAGAACCAAACTACTGAGATCAATACAGTGAGAAAACTAAGTTTTTGAAAAGTAGTCAATGATAAAAAAATTGTTAGAACTTCATCAGTTGACACCATAACAAGTAAAAACACAGAAGACATGTGACTGCTAATTACTCAATAGATGTAGATCAAGGTCCCTCTATAATACCTGCAATGTTAGGAGTCATCTAAGCCCAAACAGGCATCATGCCTTCTCATTTATCCAACCAGAAACCTCCTCTAAGAAGGCACGACCCTGCCCAACGGTGGCACATTTTTCACTCGGGCATGCCATGTTGGCATGAGAAATAATCTCAAGAGCATCCCATTTAACCAAAAATGTTACCATTCCAGATTACTCAACACGTTGAATAATCTCATGCCATGCAGCTAGTTGTATCCTATGCGGACATGCGTGTCCTGTTAAATTAGAATTCATCACAATAACAGAAATGCAAAGCGGAGAAAGCACATATGTTGGTGTCACGGTAAGCAGCCAATTAGTACAAGCTTCCACATTATGCAAAATTGCACTACAAAGATATTATTACCGATATGCGATATTCTATTTACATGTAGAAGGTAGATTGCATCGTCATAGAAAGTATAGAAAATTTCAATGCTTACAGACTTACCTTCCCATTATTCTTTCTCAGATTAGCAGAGATGAATCGGCTTCCACCGGATCCTTAGCTGGTGTAGCCTCAACTGCTTGCTCAGGACGATTGCTTAGCATGACGTGCAGCCTCCCGCGGTAGTAGTTCAAATCCTGCACAATGACACAAAAGGCATAGACCGTCAGAACACAGTCCAATGGTTTCTAGACCTGGCGTACATCGGCGCCTCCATGGCTGCTGAACAGGATGAAGAGGAGCACTGGAGGAGGACCATGGCAGCGGTGAGACCCAACCCGTCGCGGCGCCTAGTGAGCAGGCGCACGGGCACACCAGTAAAGCACATCACAGCGGCGGCCGTGTCCTCCATCTCGATGCTTCAGCCGGGCGTCACCATGCAGTCACACAACGACCTGCACTCCATGATAACCTCTCGATTCCGCCGCCCCCGAATCTCACGGCGTCGAGGTGGCCATGGGAGGGCTCGCCGGAGTGGTTTAGGAGAGGATCAGGGGGTTGTGGAGATCAGGGTGGAGGTGGTTTGGAGAGGTTCGGGGGTGAGGGCGGGTCTGGATAGGATGGAGACCGTGAAAGGAAACCAAAAACATAGGTGATTTCCTCCCTTTTTTCCATGCGGAAGAGGAGGTGGAGTCAAACGTTTTATTTGGAGGAAAATCGGTGGGGGAGGTCGATCGATGCGAGGGTTGCGTGCGAACGAACGAACGACGTACGGACTCCTTCATTAGATGTAGAGATCACGGCGTCGAGGTGGCCATGGGAGGGCTCGCCGGAGTGGTTTAGGAGAGGATCAGGGGGTTGTGGAGATCAGGGTGGAGGTGGTTTGGAGAGGTTCGGGGGTGAGGGCGGGTCTGGATAGGATGGAGACCGTGAAAGAAAACCAAAAACATAGGTGATTTCCTCCCTTTTTTCCATGCGGAAGAGGAGGTGGAGTCAAACGTTTTATTTGGAGGAAAATTGGTGGGGGAGGTCGATCGATGCGAGGGTTGCGTGCGAACGAACGAACGACGTACGGACTTCTTCATTAGAAGTAGAGATTCAGACACATGTGCTCCTTCCCGGTCACAACGCAGACATTTCTTCCTTCTACCAAGTAGTGTATTATTCCTCACTAAACAACCGTGATGCACGCCCACCTTGTATTATTAAACTATATATCATATCAATGGGAAACCTGCAAATTTGAAAGGAATCACTCACTGATAGTAGTACTATTAGTATTACCAAACAACGGCTGAACAAAGAAGATTCTCCGTTGGAGAAGAGAACGTCTGTGCAAATTTTGCACCTGCACCCTCACCACCTGTCACGAACCAGCTTCCGGATTCCACTGCTCACACTTTTTACTGTGCCAACGCCACTAACCCTAGCGACAAGTTTCAGACTTATAACCACACAAATTTCACAATGGCGTGGCGCGTAATCGCCTCCAACTGATCGAAGGTTTCTTCGAGCGACGCATTACGCGCCATTCATCTCATCTTGATGCTCTGTTCCTCACGTCGCTCAACACATCAAGCAACTAATCGCTCGTGAGAAGTGAGAACGATCACTGGTCGCTTCGCCGCTTCAGCTCACCAGCTGCTGGACGGCGCCGGCGGCCAGCCACGGCTGGGCTGGGAGGGTCAGCTGGACCGGAGCCTGCGCCGGCGGGGGCGGCACCAGAGCCATGGCCATGGACGCTGCCGCGGCCTCGCCTCTCTTTCTCCTCTTCGACGACCCGGGCGCGCTGCAGGAGGGAGATGAAGAGTCGGGGCTCGCCGGCTGGGGAGACGGACGCTTCTGGCCCGCGGCTGCGGCGGCGGCGGCGATCTCGGAGCCGATGCGGAGCGGGAAGTTGAGGAGCGCGCGGGAGCCGCGCATGCGGTAGGCGGCGCGGTCGTAGGCCACGGCGGCGTCCTCGGCGCTGTCGAAGGTGCCGAGCCACACGCGCGCGCCGTTCTTGGCCGGGTCCCGGATCTCCGCCGCGAACTTGCCCCACGGCCGCTGCCTCACGCCTCTGAAGTGCTTCCCCCTCGACGCCGCCGCCGCGACCTCGGCCTCCTCCTCCGCCCACGGCGCGTCCGGCCCGGGCGCCGGCGGCGCGAGGAAGCTGCCGAGGCAGGAGCCGTCGTAGGAGCCGTCGGGGGAGGGCAGGGGCTCGGGCTTGACGGCCGCGAAGGAGCCGTCGGGGAGCCAGCCGCAGGAGAAGGCGTCGCGGAGGGCGCCGTAGACGACCATGTCGTCGGCGTCGTTGGGACGGAACGGGAGCGACTCGCTCCACTGGTCCGCCACCAGGCTGCCGAAGCTCGCGCTCCGGCAGTACGCCGGCCGCGCCGGCTCCTCCAGGAGCTGCTGCCGGATGCTGTCCAGCGCCGCCGCCTCGGACGCCGGATTAAGCAGCAGCATCTTATCCTGTGTGGTCGCGTCTGGTCGTAGGATGATCTGAGTTCGCTCTTGGGATTCGCCGAGCGTTTGTCAGTGGATTTTGTGGAGGGGCTGGTTTCGGTCTCCCGGTTTATATACAGAGAGCGCGGAAGGGCGTCACGTGCTTCTAGCTTCGCCGAACGTTCCTGCGTTAGCCCCACGTGATTCCATTGTTTTTCTTATCGTTTTGGAAGGTAATGATGATGAATTGATGATGATGGTGTAGTGAATTAGTGGAGCACTCAAACTAACATAAGCATCAACGATTTTGCTCAGCACTCCTTCATTTTTTGTTAGGTCCCTTTTAAAAACCACTAAGCATGGATGATTAAATTAAGTGCAGATCATGTGTTGACCTGGCTCTGCTGGCCAAACAGGCATGGCGTCTCCTTGATAATCCCGACTCATTGTGTGCTACTATTCTAAGGGCCAAGTATTACCCTGATGGTGATTTGCTGAACTCCAAGCCAAAACATGGTGCTTCCTTCACCTGGCAAAGCATTATGGCAGGCATTACTACTCTCAAGCGTGGCTATATTTGGCGAGTGGGGGATGGACATAACATCAATATCTGGGAAGATGTTTGGATGCCAAATTATGCCACTAGAAAGATTATGACCCCTAAGGGGGGACATTTGTTATTAAAAGTGGTTGATTTGATTGACCCGGCCTCCAATAATTGGGATGAGGACCTGATTAGACAAACTATGTGGTCCATTGACGCACAACGGTTTCTTTCAATCCCAATTTCGCAACATAATATGACAGATTTTATTGCCTGGAGTTATATGAAAAATGGTATGTTTTCGGTACGGTCTGCTTACCATGTGGAGTGGAATTATCAGTATGGGAGTAAATTAAAACATTCCAACGGGATGGGGCGAACCACACCTAATCCTATATGGTGTCAGATATGGAAGTTATCTTGTCCGGCAAAAGTCAAAATCTTTTTATGGCGGACACTACATGGCACTCTTCCATGTCGGGCAACACTGACTAATAGACACATGAAGGTCTCGCCTCTTTGTCCTTCCTGCTCTTAGGGTGTAGAAGATACAAAGCACATGCTTTTCCTATGTATAAAATCAAAGGATATTTGAAAAAGGCTAGGGATGGATGTGATTATTGATAAAGCTTGTGAGATTGATCGTGCTGGAGAAAATCTAGCAAATGTACGAGAAATGGGGTACCAAAATGTACGAGAAATGATACCTATCTCAGCTTGGTATCTATGGTCGGAAATACGGAAATTAATACACAAGGAATTAACTCAGAATGCGACTCAGATATCAATCGGGATCATATCTCTCACATATAATTTTGTAAATGCGTCATCTTCAAAGGCGTCTATGAAAAAGGGGGGGTTGGCACTGTCCTTCTAGGGGCTTCGTGAAACTAAATGTTGACGTGTCCTTTGACCATGACATGCTGAAGGGTACGATGGGGGCGGTCTTGAGAGACGACAAAGATATGTTTATTGTAGGAGGAAATGAAAAGATCGACTACTGCGCGGATGCTTCGATGGCAGAAGCCTTAGCTCTCAAATTTGGCCTAACATTAGCGCAAAGGGTGGGATGTAACTGCCTAATCATCAACTCAGACAATCTAAAGGTGATTGAGACCATGCAGGACGGACGACAGTTAGCCGGGTGTGGCGACGGCGATTTTCGATGACTGTTATCACTATACATGTGATTTTATTATGACTAGATTCGAACATTGTAATAGAGGCAATAATAAAGTTATTATTTATTTCCTTATATCATGATAAATGTTTATTATTCATGCTAGAATTGTATTAACCGGAAACTTAGTACATGTGTGAATACATAGACAAACAGAGTGTCACTAGTATGCCTCTACTTGACTAGCTCGTTGAATTAAAGATGGTAAAGTTTCCTAGCCATAGACATGAGTTGTCATTTGATTAACGGGGTCACATCATTAGAGAATGATGTGATTGACTTGACCCATTCCGTTAGCTTAGCACGATGATCTTTTAGTTTGTTGCTACTGCTTTCTTCATGACTTATACATGTTCCTCTGACTATGAGATTATGCAACCCCCGAGTACCGGAGGAACACTTTGTGTGATACCAAACGTCACAACGTAACTGGGTGATTATAAAGGTGCTCTACAGGTGTCTCCGATGGTACTTGTTGAGTTGGCATAGATCGATTAGGATTTGTCACTCCTATTGTCGGAGAGGTGTCTCTGGGCCCTCTCGGTAATGCACATCACTATAAGCCTTGCAAGCAATGCAACTAATGAGTTAGTTGCGGGATGATGCATTACGGAAACGAGTAAAGAGACTTGCCGGTAACGAGATTGAACTAGGTATTGAGATACCGACGATCGAATCTCGGGCAAGTAACATACCGATGACAAAGAGAACAACGTATGTTGTTATGCGGTTTGACTGATAAAGATCTTCGTAGAATATGTAGGAGCCAATACGAACATCTAGGTTCCGCTATTGGTTATTGACCAGAGACGTGTCTCAGTCATGTCTACATAGTTCTCGAACCCGTAGGGTCCGCACGCTTAAAGTTCAGTGATGATCGGTATTATGAGTTTTTGTGTTTTGATGTACCGAAGGTAGTTCGGAGTCCCGGATATGATCACGGACATGACGAGGAGTCTCTAAATGGTCGAGATGTAAATATCGATATATTGGACGAGTATATTCGGACACCGAAGTGTTCCGAGTGGTTTTAGATAAAAACCGGAGTAGGGGGGGTTACCGGAACCCCCCGGGGAGTTATTTAGGCCTCATGGGCCTTAGTGGGAGAAGAGGAGGGGCGGCCAGGGCAGCCGCGCGCCCCCTCCCCCTCTAGTCCGAATTGGACAAGGAGGGGGGGGGGGCGCCCCCCTTTTCCTTCTCCTCCTTTCTCCCTTCCTTCCTTCTCCTACTCCAACAAGGAAAAAGGAGGAGTCCTACTCCCGGTGGGAGTAGGACTCCCTCCCTGGCGCGCTCTCCTATTCTCTACGTTCGGCAGCAAGTTTTCTTTGAGGCAAGCAAAAGTAATCAAAAGGGCTAAATTTAACGGGACAAAAGTCCCCAAGATCAACCTTGGGAGGTATAGGTTCCTCCTTTGGTCCTTCATAATGCACAACCAATTCATCATTATAAGCATTGTTTTGACAGAACTTTGTGAGACTATATTCAAGAGAATATCCTAGTTCATTATTTCGAATGGACAAATCATCATTAAGTTCAGAAATTCTATCAACTAAAACATTGGTAGGAACCCTTTTTCTAAGATTTTCATTGAAAGCAACATAGTCTAGAGATTGAAAACGCATTATTTCTTCTTGATCAAAGAGGATAGCCTCTATGGGAGGACGGCAAGCGTCCACCCTATAATGCGCAAAGATTTCTTTGGCTTCTTTTATTATGAATCTAAACTCATGAGCCAAAAAGATAGTAGCGGCACGCTTAAAAGAAGAATGCTCAATATTAGAAAATTCCAGAAAAATCCTTTGTATGGAAGGATGCATGTGCATGAATTGTCTTTCAAGTGCAACTACAAGCATGGCAATAGCGTTCTCAAGACTACTAGTTCTGTGAAGGATAGAACTACCCATAGAAGGTAAAGCACCGGCACAAGTAAAGAAATCTTGAATAACTCCTTTTCCAATAATATTACCACTACCAACACGGAATTTTTTTGTATGAAAGATGGTAGGTTCTTTAGAAGGAGCATCAGAATTTATCATGATATTATTATTGTCCATATCGACAATAATTTCCCCAATTTCAGACATAGAGGCAGAAGGTAAAGGACTTGACATAACGACAAGCTAGCAAACTAACACAGGAGCAAACAAAAAGGCAAACGGAGAAAGAGAGGGAGGATAGAGAGAGAGAGGGCGAATAAAATGGTAAGGGTGAAGTGGGGGAGAGGAAAACGAGAGGCAAATGGAAAATAATGTAATGCGGGAGATAGGGATTGTGATGGGTACTTGGTATGTTGACTTTTGCGCAGACTCCCCGGCAACGGCGCCAAAAATTCTTCTTGCTACCTCTTGAGCACTGCATTGGATTTCCCCGAAGAGGAAGGGATGATGCAGCAGAGTAGCGTAAGTATTTCCCTCAGTTTTTGAGAACCAAGGTATCAATCCAGTAGGAGGCTACGCTCGAGTCCCTCGTACCTACACAAAAACAATAGCTCAACGCAACCAACGCGCTTAGGGGTTGTCAATCCCTTCACGGTCACTTACGAAAGTGAGATCTGATAGAGATGATAAATAATATTTTTGCTTTTTTGGTATAGAGATGCAAAGTAAAAAGTAAAAGCAAAGTAAAAGAAAAGCAATAATAAAGTGATGGAGATTGATATAATGAGAAAGGGACCCGGGGGCCATAGGTTTCACTAGTGGCTTCTCTCAAGAGCATAAGTATTCTACGGTGGGTGAACAAATTACTACTGTTGAGCAATTGACAGAATTGAGCATAGTTATGAGAATATCTAGGTATGATCATGTATATAGGCATCACGTCTGAGACAAGTAGACCGAAACGATCCTGCATCTACTACTATTACTCCACTCATTGACCGCTATCCAGCATGCATCTAGAGTATTAAGTTAAAAACAGAGTAACACCTTAAGCAAGATGACATGATGTAGAGGGATAGTTTCATGCAATATGGTAAAAACCCATCGTGTTATCCTCGATGGCAACGATACAATACGTGCCTTGCTGCCCCTTCTGTCACTGGGAAAGGACACCGCAAGATCGAACCCAAAGCTAAGCACTTCTCCCATGGCAAGAAAAACCAATCTAGTAGGCCAAACCAAACTGATAATTCGAAGAGACTTGCAAAGATAACCAATCATACATAAAAGAATTCAGAGAAGATTCAAATATTACTCATAGATAGACTAGATCATAAACCCACAATTCATCGGTCTCAACAAACACACAGCAAAAAGAAGATTACATCGAAAAGATCTCCACAAGAGAGGGGGAGAACATTGTATTGAGATCCAAAAAGAGAGAAGAAGCCATCTAGCTACTAGCTATGGACCCGTAGGTCTGAAGTAAACTACTCACACTTCATCAGAGGGGCTTGGATGATGATGTAGAAGCCCTCCGTGATCGATGCTTTCTTGACGGAGGGTCCAAGTCTCCTGGATATTATCTGATGAGAAAATCACGTTTCCGAAGGTTTCATTCCGTTTGGACTCCGTTTGATATTCCTTTTTTTGGAAACCCTAAAGCAGGCAAAAAACAACAATTCTGGGCTGAGCCTCCGGTTAATAGGTTAGTCCCAAAAAATAATATAAAATTGGATAATAAAGCCCAATAATGTCTAAAAGAGTAGATAATATAGCATGGAGCAATAAAAAATTATAGATATGTTGGAGACGTATCAAGCATCCCCAAGCTTAATTCCTGCTCGTCCTCGAGTAGGCAAATGATAAAAATAGAATTTTTGATGCGGAGTGCTACTTGGCATAACTTTAATGTAATTCTTATTAATTGTGGTATGAATATTTAGATCCGAAAGATTCAAGACAAAAGTTCATATTGACATAAAAATGATAATACTTCAAGCATACTAACTAAGCAATTATGTCTTCTCAAAATAACATGGCCAAAGAAAGTTCATCCCTACAAAATCATATAGTTTAGTCATGTTTCATTTTCGTCACACAAGAATGCTCTCATTATGCACAACCCTGATGACAAGCCAAGCAATTGTTTCATACTTTAGTAATCTCAAACTCATAAACTTTCACGCAATACATGAGCGCGAGCCATGGATATAGCACTATGGGTGGAATAGAATAATGAGGGGGTTATGTGGAGAAGACAAAAAAGGAGAAAGTCTCACATCAACGAGGCTAATCAATGGGCTATGGATATGCCCATCGATTGATGTTAGTGCAAGGAGTAGGGATTGCCATGCAACGGATGCACTAGAGCTATAAATGTATGAAAGCTCAACAAAAGAAACTAGTGGGTGTGCATCCAACTTGCTTGCTCACGAAGACCTAGGGCACTTGAGGAGGCCCATTGTTGGAATATACAAGCCAAGTTCTATAATGAAAAATTCCCACTAGTATATGAAAGTGATAATATGAGAGACTCTCTACTTTGAAGATCATGGTGCTACTTTGAAGCACAAGTGTGGTAAAAGGATAGTAACATTGTCCCATCTCTCTTTTTCTCTCATTTGTTTTGGGCCTTCTCTTTTTTATGGCCTTTCTTTTTTATACCTCACTTGGGACAATGCTCTAATAATGATGATCATCACACTTCTATTTATTTACATCTCAATGATTACAACTCGATACTAGAACAAAGATGACTCTATATGAATGCCTTCGGCGGTGTACCGGGATATGCAATGAATCAAGAGTGACATGTATGAAAGAATTATGAACGGTGGCTTTGCCACAAATACTATGTCAACTACATGATCATGCTAAGCAATATGACAATGATGAATGTGTCATGATGAACGGAATGATGGAAAGTTGCATGGCAATATATCTCGGAATGGCTATGGAAATGCCATAATAGGTAGGTATGGTGGCTGTTTTGAGGAAGATATAAGGAGGTTTATGTGTGAAAGAGCATATCATATCACGGGGTTTGGATGCACCGGCGAAGTTTGCGCCAACTCTCAATGTGAGAAAGGGCAATGCACGGTACCGAAGAGGCTAGCAAGGATGGAAGGGTGAGAGTGCGTATAATCCATGGACTCAACATTAGTCATAAAGAACTCACATACTTATTGCAAAAATCTACAAGTCATCAAAAACCTCGGCACTACGCGCATGCTCCTAGGGGGATAGATTGGTAGGAAAAGACCATCGCTCGTCCCCGACCGCCACTCATAAGGAAGACAATCAAATAACACCTCATGTTTCAAATTTGTTGCATAACGTTTACCATACGTGCATGCTACGGGACTTGCAAACTTCAACACAAGTATTTCTCAATTTCACAACTACTCAACTAGCATGACTTTGATATTATTACCTCCATATCTCAAAACAATCATCAAGCATCAAACTTTTCTTAGTATTCAACACACTCATACGAAAGTTTTATTATTAATCTTGCATACCAAGCATATTAGGATTTTAAGCAAATTACCATGCTATTAAGACTCTCAAAATAATCTAAGTGAAGCATGAGATATCAATAGTTTCTATAAAACAAATCCACCACCGTGCTCTAAAAGATATAAGTGAAGCACTAGAGCAAAACTATAAAGCTCAAAAGATATAAGTGAAGCACATAGAGTATTCTATCAAATTCCAAATCATGTATGGCTCTCTCAAAAGGTGTGTACAGCAAGGATGATTGTGTTAGACTAACAAGCAAAGACTCAAATCATAAAAGACGCTCCAAGCAAAACACATATCATGTGGTGAATAAAAATATAGCTCCAAGTAAAGTTACCGATAGAAGTAGACGAAAGAGGGGATGCCTTCCGGGGCATCCCCAAGCTTTGGCTTTTAGGTGTCCTTAGATTATCTTGGGGGTGCCATGGGCATCCCCAAGCTTAGGCTCTTGCCACTCCTTGTTCCATAATCCATCAAATCTTTACCCAAAACTTGAAAACTTCACAACACAAAACTTAAAGTAGAAAATCTCGTGAGCTCCGTTAGCGAAAGAAAACAAAAGACCACTTCAAGGTACTGTAATGAACTCATTCTTTATTTATATTGGTGTTAAACCTACTGTATTCCAACTTCTCTATGGATTATAAACTATTTTACTAGCCATAGATTCATCAAAATAAGCAAACAACACACGAAAAACAGAATCTGTCAAAAACAGAACAGTCTGTAGTAATCTGTAGCTAGCGCAAGATCTGGAACCCCAAAAATTCTAAAATAAATTGCTGGACGTGAGGAATTTATCTATTAATCATCTTCAAAAAGAATTAACTAAATATCACTTTCCAAATAAAAATGACAGCAGTTCTCGTGAGCGCTAAAGTTTCTGTTTTTTACAGCAAGTTCAACAAGACTTTCCCCAAGTCTTCCCAACGGTTCTACTTGGCACAAACACTAATTAAACACAAAAAACACAACCAAAACAGAGGCTAAATAATTATTTATTACTAAACAGGAGCAAAAAGCAAGGAATAAAAATAAAATTGGGTTGCCTCCCAACAAGCGCTATCGTTTAACGCCCCTAGCTAGGCATAACAAGTAAGAATAGATCTAGGTATTGCCATAATAGTAAGATAGATTATTAAAACTCATTTCATATTCTCTATGTTCGGCAGCAAGTTTTCTTTGAGGCAAGTAAAAGTAATCAAAAGGGCTAAATTTAACGGGACAAAAGTCCCCAAGATCAACCTTGGGAGGTATAGGTTCCTCCTTTGGTCCTTCATAATGCACAACCAATTCATCATTATAAGCATTCTTTTGACAGAACTTTGTGAGCCTATATTCAAGAGAATATCCTAGTTCATTATTTCGAATAGCCAAATCATCATTAAGTTCAGAAATTCTATCAACTAAAACATTGGTAGGAACCCTTTTTCTAAGATTTTCATTGAAAGCAACATAGTCTAGAGATTGAAAACGCATTATTTCTTCTTGATCAAAGAGGATAGCCTCTATGGGAGGACGGCAAGCGTCCACCCTATAATGCGCAAAGATTTCTTTGGCTTCTTTTATTATGAATCTAAACTCATGAGCCAAAAAGATAGTAGCGGCACACTTAACAGAAGAATGCTCAATATTAGAAAATTCCAGAAAAATCCTTTGTATGGAATGATGCATGTGCATGAATTGTCTTTCAAGTTCAACTACAAGCATGGCAATAGCCTCCGCAAGACTACTAGTTCTGTGAAGGATAAAACTACCCATAGAAGGTAAAGCACCGTCCCAAGTAAAGAAATCTTGAATAACTCCTTTTCCAAGAATATTACCACTACCAACACGGAATTTTTTTGTATGAAAGATGGTAGGTTCTTTAGCAGGAGCATCAGAATTTTTCATGATATTATTATTGTCCATATCGACAATAATTTCCCCAATTTCAGACATAGAGGCAGAAGGTAAAGGACTTGACATAACGACAAGCTAGCAAACTAACACACGAGCAAACAAAAAGGAAAACGGAGAAAGAGAGGGAGGATAGAGAGAGAGGGCGAATAAAACGGCAAGGGTGAAGTGGGGGAGAGGAAAACGAGAGGCAAATGGCAAATAATGTAATGCGGGAGATAGGGATTGTGATGGGTACTTGGTATGTTGACTTTTGCGCAGACTCCCCGGCAATGGCGCCAGAAATTCTTCTTGCTACCTCTTGAGCACTGCATTGGATTTCCACGAAGAGGAAGGGATGATGCAGCAGAGTAGCGTAAGTATTTCCCTCAGTTTTTGAGAACCAAGGTATCAATCCAGTAGGAGGCTACGCTCAAGTCCCTCGTACCTACACAAAAACAATAGCTCAACGCAACCAACGCGCTTAGGGGTTGTCAATCCCTTCACGGTCACTTACGAAAGTGAGATCTGATAGAGATGATAAATAATATTTTTGGTATTTTTGGTATAGAGATGCAAAGTAAAAAGTAAAAGCAAAGTAAAAGCAAAGCAATAATAAAGTGATGGAGATTGATATAATGAGAAAGAGACCCGGGGGCCATAGGTTTCACTAGTGGCTTCTCTCAAGAGCATAAGTATTCTACGGTGGGTGAACAAATTACTGTTGAGCAATTGACAGAATTGAGCATAGTTATGAGAATATCTAGGTATGATCATGTATATAGGCATCACGTCCGAGACAAGTAGACCGAAACGATTCTGCATCTACTACTATTACTCCACTCATCGACCGCTATCCAGCATGCATCTAGAGTATTAAGTTAAAAACAGAGTAACGCCTTAAGCAAGATGACATGATGTAGAGGGATAGTTTCATGCAATATGATAAAACCCCATCTTGTTATCCTCGATGGCAACGATACAATACGTGCCTTGCTGCCCCTTCTGTCACTGGGAAAGGACACCGCAAGATCGAACCCAAAGCTAAGCACTTCTCCCATGGCAAGAAAACCAATCTAGTAGGCCAAACCAAACTGATAATTCGAAGAGACTTGCAAAGATAACCAATCATACATAAAAGAATTCAGAGAAGATTCAAATATTATTCATAGATAGACTGGATCATAAACCCACAATTCATCGGTCTCAACAAACACACCACAAAAAGAAGATTACATCGAATAGATCTCCACAAGAGAGGGAGAGAACATTGTATTGAGATCCAAAAAGAGAGAAGAAGCCATCTAGCTACTAGCTATGGACCCGTACGTCTAAAGTAAACTACTCACACTTCATCGGAGGGGCTTGGATGATGATGTAGAATCCCTCCGTGATCGATGCCCCCTCCGGCAGAGCTCCGGAACAGGCCCCAAGATGGGATCTCGTGGATACAGAAAGTTGCGGCGGTGGAATTAGGTTTTTGGCTCCGTCCCCGATCGTTTGGGGGTACGTGGATATATATAGGAGGAAGAAGTTCGTCGGTGGAGCTTCGAGGGGCCCACGAGGTAGGGGGCACGCCCTAGGGGGCACCCTCCTCCCTCGTGACCACCTCGTGGCTTTCTTGATGGAGGGTCCAAGTCTCCTGGATCTTATCTGGTGAGAAAATCACGTTTCTGAAGGTTTCATTCCGTTTGGACTCCATTTGATATTCCTTTTCTTCGAAACCCTAAAACAGGCAAAAAAACAACAATTCTGGGCTGGGCCTCCGGTTAATAGGTTAGTCCCAAAAATAATATAAAAGTGGACAATAAAGCCCAATAATGTCTAAAACAGTAGATAATATAGCATGGAGCAATCAAAAATTATAGATACGTTGGAGACGTATCACCGGTATCAAATCAGCGCCCCATTTTCATCAACCGCGCAACAATGCTCTCGGTTCAGCACAGCCACGCCGCCGGGGGCGGGGAGCTCTGGTACCTCCGGCCAAGTTCTTCTAAACTTGTTCGGCGCTTTTGGCAAGATTGATGGCCGCAGAATGGAACGCAGCAGGCCCGAGATCATGCACAATGCTCGAGAATGGCTAAATGTGAAAGATCAGATAACTCAGTGAGCGACCTAGCGGCAGAGAATGCTAGGATGGCTACAGACGGGCCGGTTGGAAAGCTGCAGGCCTACCCGCTTAGTGATCATAATGCTTCATGATGGAAGTCAATGAGAAGAAGATACCGATCGCATTCTCCCGCCGAGAAGATGAGCCAAGAAATCTCTTCATACAGCGCCAGGAGCAGGAACTGAGTAACCAGCCAATATTAAACTCGGACGGAGGGCCCAGGAACAGGAGGCCGGTTAGCCACGCCACCATGGATCCGCGCGTCGTTAGAACAAACATTGTGCCACAGTAGTTCCAACACCTCTCGGGCATTACTCCAACCTGTTGGACACATTGTGGCCGCTGCTTCACGCGTGGCAGCCCTCCCAACCGACGGCGAGTCACAGTAGCGGTTGAGGCACGAACGGCCAGAGATTCCTTCAAACAGCTCTAAACAGCAGCAGGCTTATTCACACAGTCGTGAGAGATTCATTCCACCCCCTCCAAGTCGGAGCTACAGCAGGCACAGTTGAGGATGAACCGGGCCGTGTCAAGCAGTGCACGTTCGCCGTAACTCCGCGGTGGGCACAACCCGGCCGGGGGAGGTGCTAATGCGCAGGATGTGGTGGATCATGTCGCGCACGCGAAGGCCGAGTTAGCAGCTCTGCACGGAGCCGTCAACCTACTCCGGTTCCCTACCGCTTCAGTAGAGACGGTGTGGTGTTCAGTTCCTTAGGGGTGCCGTGTCTCACCCCCGCTTTGCATAATGTGCGACTGCCCAAGGATTTCAAAGGACCTTGTAGGTACCCAATTACACACAGTCTGCAACAAGCATTTGAAGTTACGAGATGCAAAAGTTAGATGTGGATGAATGCAGTATGTGCTAAATACTTCACATGCTGTTAATGGAACAATTACTTGAGAAGAGCTACACTATTTCTGTCGATGGCCGATTGAAGCACCGTTTATCCGCTTTAAGATACTTGCAACCGAGCCCATGCAATGTGGATCTTGTTGTGTCCAAGAGATGGGCAGTGTTACCATTTAAATGCGGTGAGGAGGTCCTATATTAGGGGGTATCCGGACAGCCGGATTATATCCTTTGGCCGGACTGTTGGACTATGAAGATACAAGATTGAAGACTTCGTCCCGTGTCCGGATGGGACTCTACTTGGCGTGGAAGGCAAGCTAGGCAATACAGATATGTATATCTCCTCCTTTGTAACCGACCTTGTGTAACCCTAGCCCCCTCCGGTGTCTATATAATCCGAAGGGTTTTAGTCCGTAGGACAACATACAATCATACCATAGGCTAGCTTCTAGGGTTTAGCCTCTCCGATCTCGTGGTAGATCTACTCTTGTACTACTCATATCATCAAGAATAATCAAGCAGGACGTAGGGTTTTACCTCCATCAAGAGGGCCCGAACCTAGGTAAAACATTGTGTCCCCTGCCTCCTGTTACCATCCGCCTTAGACGCACAGTTCGGGACCCCCTACCCGAGATCCACCGGTTTTGACACCGACATTGGTGCTTTCATTGAGAGTTCCTCTGTGTCGTCGCCGTAAGGAAGGATGCCTCGTCTTGTTGTTAAAAACGGCATTACCACCGGGGGAGCCCTGGCTATCGGCCAAACTCTCCGGCTTGGCAGTTTCATCATGACCGCCCGTTCAGCCGCTGCACCGACGATGACCTCTCGGGTCATCAAAAACAGCCTCCACGTCGGCTCTGAATTCGCCGAGCAGATGGATCCAATGTAGCTCTCTTCCCTAAACGAGCTCTTGGATCGTATCGCCGCCTTGGGAGTCGCTACAGACTATGATCGGATTGGGCTTAAAAGCGATCAAAGGGAGATTAACTCTCCACCGGTCACCCACCATATTGCGGTAGTGGAGGAACAATGTGGCGATTCTTCCTCTATTTTGAGGACTAACTATGTCCGGATTCCCGAGCTCTCCGAGCCGGATACCCGCTTACGGGAGGACATCACCCAAGCCCTAAACCTAGAATCAGGCAGCGGGCCAGACTTATCGGGCAACACTCCGGAACCCGAACTTCCAAGATTGGAAACTCCTCGGCCCCTGGGTCTCAGATTGGGTAGGGGTTCGGACTCAAATCCACCCACCCACCCGGACATAAACGATCTTTGCCACATCATGCAAGAGCCCCATGAAACAATACATCATTATTGGGCCAGATTCCTCCTTGTGATGAACAAGGTTAAGGACTGTCGCGAGGAAGACGCATTCTCATTTTTTCTGCAATAATTGCACGGACAAGGGAATCCTTAACGCCTTAAGTCGTCGTGACATATCACGCTTCGCTGACTTGGCGTCCATGGTATGAAAGTACTGTGTGATGGAAAGCGCCTGGAAAACCGAAACTAAATTTTGGGATAATCCGGCTCAGAATACACACCCAATCTGAAGTAAAAGGGTGCACTATTATAAGACACCCAAGTTAGTTACAAAGAAACAAAAACCCTCTACAGGGCATGGAACCGTATTGGAGGGATGGCTTAACGGACCCTGCAAAATTCATAGTACAGCGGATACCATACCAACACACAGCCTTAGAGCATGTTGGATACTCCGGCAGGTGGCCAAAAGTGGTGAGGATCTTCTTATCCCAAATGCCACAGAGCACCATCTCGTGGATAACAATATGGTATTAACAGTTTTGAAACCTTCGCATCAAATAATAGGCGCAAGCGAACACTCCGCAGCCTCGCCGAAATCTGCCACGTGGCAGCAATGAATCCATGGAGTGACACGGCTATTACCTTCAATGCCAGTGACGAACCTAAATTCCGAACAGCCCGAGCACCAGCTGCACTGGTCCTCAGTCCAATTGTGGACGGCTTTCGACTCACCAAAGTACTCATGGACGGCGGCAGTGGATTAAACCTCATCTATGAGGAAACTCTTCAAAAAATGGAAATAGACTGGAACCGCATTGAGCAAAGCAGCACAACCTTCAGAGGAATCATCCCCAGTCGGGAAGCACGCTGTGCTGGGAAAATCACACTAGATGTGGTATTCGGCACGCCGGAGAACTATAGGTCCGAAGAAATTACATTCCAAGTGGCCCCGTTCAGTAGTGGATACCACGCCCTTTTAGGACGGGAGGCGTTCACGATCTTCCAAGCCATACCCCATTATGGGTACATGAAGCTCAAAATGCCCGGGCCCAACGGAATCATCACTCTCGCTAGTGATCCGGACACAGCACTCCGCGCCGAAAACAAAACAGCCGCATTGGCCCTCGAGGCATTATCCGAAGCCCTTTCGGCCGAGGAATTAACTGTGCTATGCTCCACAGTGGACAGAGACGACGTAATACTTGACAAGAGATCCAAGTCCACCTCTTTTAAACCAGCGGATGAAATAGTCAAATTCCAAGTCCACCCAACAGACCCTACAAAAACAGCCTCCATCGGGGCACAGTTAAGCCCCACCGTGGACGCCGCAGTACGAGAGTTCCTGCGCGAGAATTGGGACATATTCGCCTGGCACCCCTCAGACATGCCAGGAATCCCACGCAGGCTGGCCGAGCACAGCCTCAATATCCTAAAGGATTCAAGCCGGTCAAGCAGGCTCTTCGGCATTTCTCTGAACCTAAGAGACATGACATGGGAGAGGAACTAGCCAAGTTATTGGAGGCCGCATTCATTAGAGAAATAAAACACCCGGACTGGCTAGCAAACCTGCTGATGGTACCAAAGAAGGACAAATCCTGGCGCCTATGTGTCGATTTCAAGGACCTCAACAAGGCTTTCCCAAAGGATCCCTTCCCCCTCCCCCGCATTGATCAAATTATCGATGCTACCGCAGGACACGAGTCATTGTGTTTCCTCGACGCATACTCCGGCTACCACCAAATCAAGATGGCGGAGTCCGACCAAGCCGCAACGGCATTTATCACACCATACGACCCCTTCTGTTTCAACACAATGCCTTTTGGGCTCAAAACGCCGGCGCAACATATCAGCGCATGATTCAGACATGTCTGGAGAAACAGATCGGCAAAACAGTAGAGGCATACGTAGATGATGTGGTCGTCAAAACCAAACACGTCGACTCTCTAATAGACGACTTGAGGCTCACATTCGACAACCTCCGAACATACGACATCAAGCTCAATCCGGAAAAATGCGTTTTCGGCATACCAGCCGGAAAGCTCGTGCGTTTCATTGTCTCCAGTAGAGGAATTGAAGCTAATCCGGCCAAAATCCGAGCTTTGTCACAGTTGGCTACCCCAACAGACCTCAAACAAATCCAGAAATTAACTGGATGTGTGGCGGCTCTAAGCCGCTTTATCTCCCGCTTAGGATAAAAGGCATTACCCCTTTATCGCCTCCTTCGACGCACCGAACACTTCGAGTGGACGGACGCTGCCACAATCGGATTGGAAGAAATAA
This sequence comes from Triticum aestivum, assembly GCF_018294505.1. Lineage (NCBI taxonomy): Eukaryota > Viridiplantae > Streptophyta > Magnoliopsida > Poales > Poaceae > Triticum > Triticum aestivum. The sequence goes on from NC_057809.1 coordinate 457,143,878, forward strand.
AGGCCATATTGGCAACCAACCCAATCCTGGCTGCGCCAAACATCGGCAAACCAATGCTGTTGTACATTGCGGCAACTCATCAGGTTGTAAGCGCAGTGCTCGTCGTCGAACGAGAAGCGGACGAACATAAATTCCCTCTTCAAAAGCCGGTATATTATGTATCCACTGTCCTCACTCCATGCAAATCACGGTACCCACATTATAAAAAGATAGCCTATGCGGTATTCATGGCATCCCGGAAGCTGCGACGCTACTTTCAAGAGTGCTCGATTACAGTAGCCTCGGAAGTGCCACTTAATGATATTATAAACAACCGCGACGCCACGGGCTGGATTGCCAAATGGGCCATTGAGCTCCTCCCGTTCGACATAACATACAAACCTCGGCGAGCCATTAAATCGCAAGTATTGGCCGACTTTGTCGCCGAATGGACGGAAGCCGAACTCCCTAAAGAGTACGGCGCATACTCCAATTGGATCATGCACTTCGACGGCTCCAAAATGCTGGCTGGTCTAGGGGCTGGTGTCATCCTAATGTCCCCAACTGGAGATACAGTGCAATACGTACTGCAGATACTGTATACAGACTCCAACAACGCAGCCGAATACGAAGCCCTGTTACATGGTCTTCGGATGGCAGTTTCCATGGGCATTCAATGCCTAGAGGTGCGCGGGGATTCAAACCTCGCAATATCCCAAATAAATGGAGACTTCAATGCCAAAGATCTGGAGATGGCGGCCTATCAAAACGCCATCCTAAAGATGTCAGCTCGGTTTGAGGGGCTCGAATTTCACCATGTGGCTCGGGAAAACAATCAGGCGGAGGATATCCTTGCCCGCATCGGCGCAAAACGCGATGCGGTCCCCCCAACATCTTTTTGGAGATGTTGTTTAAGCCATCCGTGGTATGGGAAGGGGAAACCAGTAACAACAGTCAGGACCCGGACAAAATGCCCGATACCGAACACTCTGACATAATCGGAGGCTCCGCCACCGAAATAACACCTTCAGCCCACGTCATAATGGCCATCATTGCCCCGTGGACAGAACCATTCTTGGCCTACCTAACTAGGTAGGAACTTCTCGCGGACCAAAATGAGGCACGCTGCATAGTGCGGAGATCTAAAGCCTACAGGGTCCACGAGGGAGAGCTGTATAAAAAAAGCACTACCGGAGTCCTTCAAAGGTGCATCTCCGAAGAGGAAGGGCGGAAGCTTTTGGAAGAAATTCACGCCGGACTTGGCGGCCATCACGCCGCAGCTCGGGCCCTTGTAAGCAAGGCCTTCCGTACAGGGTTTTATTGGCCGACAGCCCAGGCATACGGACATGACTTGGTCCAATGCTGCGCCGGTTGCCAGCCTTTTGCAAACTAAAGCCACATGCCACCCACCGCCCTCCAAACAATCCCCATTACCTGGCCCTTCGCGGTCTGGGGGCTTGACATGGTTGGACCCCTTAAAGGGGGAACGCATAAGAAAAAATACTTATTGGTCATGGTGAATAAATTCACCAAATGGATAGAAGCCAAACCTGTTAAAACAGCCGAATCCGGACCGGTGATAGACTTCATATCCGGGGCCGTACACCGTTATGGCGTCCCCCACAGCATCATCACTGACAACGGCACGAACTTCACGGCCGATGAGGTAAAACTCTGGTGCAACAACATGGGCATCAAGCTAGATTATGCTTCCGTCTATCACCCACAAACCAACGGCCAAGTTGAGCGAGCAAATGGTCTTATCATGAGCAGCATTAAACCCAGATTAGTGCGGTCCTTAAAGGATTCTAACACGCACTGGGTAGAGGAGCACGACTCCATACTCTGGGGGCTGCGGACCACGCCGAACCGTACTACCGGATATACACCCTTCATTATGGTGTATGCGGCAGAGGCAGTTCTGCCCTGCGACATAATTCATGACTCACCTCGAGTGCGCATGTACGAAGAAAGAGAAGCCGAGCTCGATCGGTAGGATAGTCTGGACACCCTGGAGGAGGAGCGCGACGTGGCAAAATCCCGTTCCGCATTTTATCAGCAACAGGCTCGCAAATACCAAAGAAGAGAAGTACGGGCCAAAACTTATAACGTTGGCGAGTTAGTTTTATGCCTGCCGGAGAAGAAAAAGTCCAAGCTCGAGCCCAAATGGGAAGGTCCCTTCATTATTGACCAAGTTCTGACTGGTGGAGCGTACCATCTGCGGGATGCATCGAATAATCGACTTGAGCCGAACCCATGGAACGCTGCCAGGCTCCGAAGATTCTACGCCTAGCGCCGGACTCTATGTTCGTCTCCTTTCATTGTCCATTTTTTGCATATACATTATCTGTCCTTTTTCTCTTTCTTTCTTTTATTCTTTCTCTAGGCCTTCAAGGGCCAACTTGTGCCTCGCTTGCACAGTATAGATGCGCTAACCACGCTCATTATACCTGGGGGCTTCTTACACAGAAGCTTAATTATCTATCTGGGCTTCATGTCCAACACATGTGTTATTTTTCCACATGTACCTTTTCTTCGCCATTATATGCATCGATATGACTTAAGTTTTGGCCAAGCTGGGTTGCCTGGCTCTTGTATTTATGCCCGGCATTCCCGTTAATTCGGCTAGGGCATAAGGGGAGCACCTCTGCGATTATTACTACCGGGTCAGCCGGATGTGTACGTCAGACTGGGTGAAGCCGAAAGCTAACGTTCTTAAGGGGATATTCGGTCGGTGAACAAAAGATGATTTTTATTTATGTGCCCCCAGATGTTTGTTGCCCGCGTTTCCCCTCGCAGTCCGGACATGCACTTTAGGGCATGCGTACCCAGGTAAAGGAACCCTTAACGGAACTATTCTCCCTGGAAGATGTTTCTTACTACCCATGTAATATAACATAACTAGTTGGGCACTTGTCTGTTCAAGCACTAATGACCCCTACGCCTGGTCTCCATGCATACCCCCGGTTTTTATATAACTGAGCGTGTATTCGGACACACTCCGGACTATGGGGTACCGAGGTTGAAGCGAAAAGGTCCGCCATGACAAATGATTTACAATCCGGCTAGAAGGCATTATACATGTCACTTTAATTACATAGTCATGCAGACTGACTAAATTCCTCTTCTATACCATCCAACAGGCGGTCTAGCCTACAATCCTGTTGGGAATACTTTGCGGCTAATTCTACTTGCCCATAGACTAAGCTAACGGGGATCTCTTTCCCATCGGGCCCCACAGGTCCGACCTCGGCCATGTGATTTGGGTCAGCCTTGGTATACCGCGTCTTCACCATGGCCCAGGCTTCCTTGGCACCTTGACGACAAGCATATATCTTCCATAATTGGAAGCGCCGCCGTGCTCCCTTGAGCTTCTCCGCAAGCTCTCCAATGCCTTCTGGCAGGGAGACAGACGGTCACAAGGCCTGGGCAATACCTTACACCACCTGCCGAACTTGTTCATGCAGTTGTGAGAGCTCGGATAGAAGATCACCCGCAGACCCGGGCATCTCCTCCGTGGGACGACCCGTCAGCATACCTACAGACATAACTCTGTTAGCCGGCTTCTCCGCCGACCCCTTTTTTTTAGGGTTCGTTCAAGCACTTACTGAAAATGCCGCGCCGAAGCCGCTTATTCTCCTTCTCGGAGTCCGCAAGCTGGGCTGGAACATCTTTCAGTTCCACGCTCAGCTTGGTATTGGCGTCTTGGAGATTGTTTTTCTCCCGCCTGACCTCAGTCAGCACGCGTTCACCAGCCTTTAGCTGTCGCACGACATGTTGTTCCTTCGAATTTTCTCCGGATTCATCTGCAATATCTACTGTTAGATCTGCAGCCACGCCGCACGCTATATGGTACCTATCATTCTTTGAAACAAACGTTACTAGAGGGGGACTTTTTAGGTTCCTTCAATGCGGCAACGGCGGCCCGAAGTTGGGTCTTGCATTCCTCCAGCTCCTGTGACAGTCGAGTATTCTTCTCTATAAGGACATGCACAATAGATGATCCTTAAATCAGTTCTGCTAACTGTTTCAAGTCTCAGGGGCTACTGATACATATAATCGTCAGATTTGCTTACATGTACATCCCTTACATACTGGTCCGTGGCTCTGGCTAGACCACTTTGAGCAGCATGGAGGTACGCGTCTCCAGAATTGAAGGCATCAAATGCCTCTGGGGAGAAGCAAGCGTCACGGAGTACGGCTCGGCGACGCCTATGATTCATGGCGCTCTCCACTTCTGAATTTGTAGCAGATAGTCTATCTGCATCCTCTGCAGGAGGAGTATCCGGCGTCCGCCCCATGTCGGCTTCCGCCTCTATGTCCGCCCTATAGCCCGACTAGTGGAAGCATGATCGGCAGCCTCACCGGACATATTCCGGTGAGCGTTTTTTCTGTTAAAGAAACATGGGCGTCATTACATTTTGAGAAAGATGACAACCACGGAGTGGGGTTTTTGTCATACCTCTGTGTCGGCGTCTCCGTCCTGACCGCCTTCCTTTTTGGCCTGCCCGGCCTCGGTGCCTCTTGTTGGCGAGTTGCTGCGGGTTCGGCACGGCGTCCCGAAGGCCTTCCCTGTAAAACACCATATGTATATGGTAGGTGAAGTGTCTAAAAGGGGATCCTAGTTTTTAGAGTTGGGATTTTTGGTTTTTCTTACGTGCGATGCGGGAAGCAGTCCGGGATAGTCGGCCATAATGGCCACCATGGCGTCATCACAGCTTAATTGATTGAACTGTCGATCTATCAGCTCCACGAATATGTCCGGATCTTCTTCGAGTCCGGGACCGAAGGCCTGGTCAGGGTCCTCTGGTTGTGGGGATGGGCTGTTGACCTCCCTTATGGCTTTCCGCAGTTCTTGCCGCACAATGGCAAGGTGAATACCTACGACAAAGAACGCGGGAAGAATGGGAGTAAGGAGATATAACTCACCCAGCTTGGAGGGTTGTACATGGAGAATCCATCCCGTGGCTTGAGGCGGATGAACTCCTCTTCCTCTCCCTTGAACAATTCAGACAGAATTTTTGCTAAAGCGGCAGCGTTGTCCGGACCCTTACACCTGCAACAGGTGGCATCATCTTCCCTGTTAAAACACCAAAGGGGGTGCCCTCGATATTGAAGTGGTTGCACTCCCCGCATTATGCATATTGACATAACCTCGATTACTGTCAATCCTGATTAAGCCAACGCTTTTATCCGATTCATCAGGTAAAGGACTTCTCCGTTGTCTTCCTCCTGGGGGCTCCGTGGGTGCCAACTTCGGTGTTTCTTCAGAGGAGCATTGTTGAACTCAGGAAGACCCCGTCGAACAGGGTCCGAAAGGGGGACGTCCTCCATATAAAACCATTTCGAAGGCCAGTCTTCGGACGTCTTCTTCGGAGTACCGGACAGGTATCCGGTTTCGGAGATGCGCCATATTTCGGCTCCGCCCACTTGATAAAGTGACCCCTTCTGTGTGCGAGGGACGAGGCAAAATAACCTTTTCCACAGCTCAAAATGAGCCTCGCAGCCCAGGAATAACTCGCAGAGGGCAACATAGCCGGCGATGTGTAAAATGGAAGCAGGGGTGAAATTATGCAGTTGGAGGCCGTAAAACTCCAGGAGCCCGCGGAGGAATGGATGAATTGGAAATCCGAGTCCCCTTAATAAATAAGGAACAAGGCATACCCGCTCCCCCGTAGAGGGGCCGGGGAAGCTCTCCGCTTGCTCCCCACCATTGTAGGTGGCGAGCCTGGCTCGGACGGGCACCATATACGCTGGAGGGAGAAATCCCTTAGTCTGCAGTTCGACTAATCGACTATATGGGACTGAACACCTCTCCCAATCACCAGGCTTAGGGCTACACGGGCGGGAGGAGGAGCTGTGGAGGTTGGCCATGCTGGAGTCGATCTTTCCGAAGCGCTCCGATGGATTCTCGCTGGGGGAGGATGGTATGGATTGGACCTAAGAATCCCCATCCCTTTAATAGACAATTTATTTATCTGTCTAGGGGGGCAAATGTAAAAACGCCCTGGCGCCTCGTATTCATTCGATGTGTGGGAGATAGCCCTTATTGGGCGCACAAGCCAAGAGGTCCAACATTTATGGGACCGGACACTGCTTAACAAACGTTCGAAATTTGGAGAAGAACCCGCCTTGCAATGCCGAAGACAACACTGCGCGCCAGACTCATCATCATTGAAGCCTGGTTCGGGGGCTACTAAGGGAGTCCTGGATTAGGGGGTATCCGGACAGCCGGATTATATCCTTTGGCCGGACTGTTGGACTATGAAGATACAAGATTGAAGACTTTGTCCCGTGTCCGGATGGGACTCTACTTGGCATGGAAGGCAAGCTAGGCAATACGGATATGTATATCTCCTCCTTTGTAACCGACCTTGTGTAACCCTAGCCCCCTCCGGTGTCTATATAAACCGGAGGGTTTTAGTCCGTAAGACAACATACAATCATACCATAGGCTAGCTTCAAGGGTTTAGTCTCTCCGATCTCGTGGTAGATCTACTCTTGTACTACTCATACTATCAAGAATAATCAAGCAACACGTAGGGTTTTACCTCCATTAAGAGGGTCCGAACTCGGGTAAAACATTGTGTCCCCTGCCTCCTGTTACCATCCGCCTTAGACGCACAGTTCGGGACCCCCTACCCAAGATCCGCCGGTTTTGACACCGACATCGGGTCTCAGCTATTTTGCATTCATCAGATCGTATCAATACAGATACTGCGGTACTAACGTTGGAGGGCAATTGCCGTTTTCTGCCGCTCAAATAGAAGTTAGGAAGGCTCAAACGTCACTGCAATGATATGTCAATGCTTATGGCCGCTTTGGTTAAGTAAGCCGATTCAGATAATACCAAAGACCCTGACTCAGAGGAGGACAAACCGGGGAAAGGGAAAAAGAGCGGCAACACCAAGGGTTAGCAGCATAATCCGGCAGGCCATGGGAACAATGGTAAACGCAAGGCCGACAATAGTTTGGATTTTGTGGATAACACCAATGCTCAGGAGAATGGTCAGCGCCGTAAGGGAAAGGAGCCCCAGAGGGGCAGAGGTTCAGGCCCCAATTTGGAGCGCCTATTAAATCAACCCTGTCCAAAGCATGGATCAAAGGAGAAGCCAGCATCGCATCTTTGGAAGGATTGTTATATCATGCGAGATTTCAAGAACTCCAATATGTTTCAGTATGATAATGGCCCGCCCGGCGGTTCAGGAGGTGGTTTCCACAGGCCGGGTTACGGAGACGGCAGCTCCGGTTCAGGATTTCAGGGCAATCAAACCGGACACAACAATCAAGGGAACCAAGGCAACCAGGGAGGTTACAACCATCAGGGGAACCAGCAGCAGCAGTCGGGTTATCAGAGCAATCCTAAGCAGTTAAATAGTGGGCAATATCATGTCTTCACCACTAGCTTGTGTAAGCATGATCAGAAGCTTCACAAGAGGGCGGTGAACTCTATTGAACCGGCCGTGCCTCATTATTTGCGCTGGTCTGAGCAACCCATTTTATGGAGTAGAGAGGATCACCCGCCCCGGGTTGACAATCCGGGTCATCTGGCCTTAGTGGTGGCCCCTCAAGTTGGGGGATATAAGTTCACTAAGGTACTCATGGGTGGGGGAAGTAGTATCAACATTCTATATTATGACACCTTTCGTCATATGGGGTTGACAGATAAGAATCTTAAACCATCAAACACCGTTTTTCATGGGGTGGTGCCTGGTAAGTATGCATATCCAGTGGGCAAGATAGCCTTAGAGGTGGCTTTTGGAGATGATCATGATTCAAGATCAGAAACATTGACTTTTGAGGTGGTGAAAATCAAAAGTCCGTATCACGCGTTTTTTGGGCGACCGGCTTACGCTAAGTTCATGGCGAGGCCGTGTTATGTTTATCTACAGCTTAAGATGCCAGGTCATAAGGGGGCCATCACAGTACACGGGAGCAGGAAGATCGCACTGGAATGTGAGGAAGGTGATGCGGCTTATGCTGAGTCGGTTTGTGCCACGGAGGAGTTGAAGTTTTATAAAGACCAAGTTGATCCGGCAGATATGACTTCTTTGAGAAAGCCAACTAAGGAACACGATCCGGCGTTGAAATTTAAATCAGCTACAGATACTAAGATGGTTGATTTTATTCCTGGTGATTCATCCAAGCAGTTCAGTATCAGCGCTAACCTGGATCCTAAATAGGAAAGCACGCTCATCGAGTTCATCCATGAGAACCGGGACATCTTTGCATGGAAACCTTCTGACATGCCAGGTGTACCGAGGGAACTCGCTGAGCACACACTTAACATTGATCCTAAGTTTGAACCGGTCCAGCAGTTTCTCCGCCGCTTCAATGAAGAAAGGCGCAAGGCTATTGGCGAAGAGGTAGCTCGGTTGTTGGCCGTAGGGTTTATCGTGGAGGTCTTTCACCCAGAGTGGTTGGCTAATCCGGTGCTGGTTCTTAAGAAAAACGGCACTTGGCGTATGTGTGTAGATTACACAGACTTGAACAAGGCTTGCCCTGCAGATCCATTTGCCCTCCCTCGTATTGATCAAATTATCGATGCTACAACGGGTTGTGGCCGTTTGTGTTTTTTGGACGCTTATTCTGGTTATCATCAGATCAAAATGGCAGTTAAGGACCAGGAGAAGACAACTTTTATAACTCCTTTTGGAGCCTTCTGCTATGTCTCCATGCCCTTTGGGCTCAAGAGTGCCCAGGCGACTTATCAACGCTGTGTTCAGAATTGTCTTCATAAGCAGATTCGGCGCAATGTTCATGCATATGTGGATGATATTGTGATAAAGTCCAGGAAGGAGGAAACATTGATAGATGATTTGAGAGAAACCTTTGACAATCTCTAGGTTTACAAGATGATGATCAATCTAGAAAAGTGTGTCTTTGGTGTCCCGACAGGTAAACTCTTGGGTTTTCTGGTGTCAAACAGAGGCATTGAGGCTAATCCGGAAAAAATCTCAGCAATTACATCTTTAGCTAAACCGGCGTGTATCAATGACGTTCAGTGTTTGGCCGGCAGGATTGCGGCTTTGAGCCGGCTTATCAGTCGTCTTGGGGAGAAGGCTATCCCTTTATATCAGCTGCTAAAGAAAACAGATGATTTTGTCTAGAGCGAGGCGGCTGATAAAGCGTTTGAGGATCTGAAGAGGCAGTTAGCTGAACTGCCTATGCTTGCAGCTCCGATCGATAAAGAGCCGTTATTGTTGTATGTGGCTGCTAATGCCCGAGCTGTTAGCATGGTTATTGTGGTGGAGCGCAAGGAAGCTGGAAAGGAATATCCGGTTCAACGACTGGTTTATTATATCAGTGAGGTGCTCATTGAGTCAAAGCAGAGGTATCCACATTGGCAGAAGCTGGTGTATGGGGTATTTATGGCAAGCCAGAAGCTCAAGCATTATTTTCAGGGTCATCCTATCACAGTGGTCAGTTCAGCCCCTCTGGGAGACATCATTCAAAATAGAGAAGCAACTGGCCGGATTGCTAAATGGGCTATTGAGCTTGCACCTCATGGGCTCAAATACACACCTCGCACAACAATTAAATCCCAAGCGCTCGTGGATTTCATCAATGATTGGACAGAGTTGCAGGCACCAGAGGAAAAGCCAGATAATACGTATTGGACTATTCACTTTGATGGATCCAGACAGTTGGAGGGCTCGGGGGCTGGAGTCATACTAACTTTCCCACGAGGTGACAAGTTTTGTTATGTCCTCCGTTTAATGTTCCCTTGTACTAACAATGCAGCTGAATACAAGGTCTTGCTCCACGGTCTTTGGATGGCAAAGGAGATGAACTTAAGTCGGGTTAAGTGCTTTGGAGACTCGGATCTGGTGGCTCAACAGGTGTCTGGCACTTGGGATTCAAAAGACCCACTCATGGCGGCCTACCGATGAGAGGTAGACATGGTGGCTGGCCATTTCAAGGGTTATCAAGTTGACCATATAGGCCGGCGAAAGAATGAAGCGGCAGACACTTTAAGCCGCCTTGGTTCTCAGCGTAAACCAGTCCCACCAAATGTCTTCCTTGATGTGCTGCATAATCCGTTGGTCAAGGTACCAACAGAGGAGGAGTTGGCTATTCCTCATCTGGAGGCTCAATTGGTGGCAGCTTTGCATGTCATACCGAATTGGACAATCCCATACCTGGCTTACATGAACCGGGGCGAGTTACCGAAGGATGAAACCTCGGCCGGGCAGATAATCCGGCGTTCCAAGTCGATGACCATAATCAACGGAGAGTTACATCATTACAGTGTCTCAGGGGCAATTCAGCGTTGTGTCTCTCCTCAAGAGGGTTGTGAGATTTTGCGAGAAATCCATGAAGGGGATTGTGGTCACCACACCGGTTCAAAGTATTTGGTAGCTAAAGATTTTCGCCACGGTTTTTATTGGTTAACAGCTCACGCTGATGCGGAGGATTTGGTCAAAAGATGTGACGGTTGTCAAAAATTCGCACGCCACACTCATATTCCGGCTCAGGAGTTGAGGATGATTCCAATAACTTGGCCGTTTGCGACTTGGGGGATTGATATGGTTGGACCCTTCAAGCGATCCAAGGACAAAAAGACCCACTTATTAGTGGCAGTTGACAAGTTCACCAAATGGGTGGAAGCAGAGCCAGTCAGTAAGTATGATGCGGCCATGGCGGTTCAGTTCATCAAAAAGATGATATTCCGGTTTGGCTTTCACACAGTATTATAACTGATAATGGTACTAATCTGTCAAAGGGAGAGATGGAGGAATTTTGCCAACGTGAGCACATCTGGCTTGATATAGCATCGGTAGCTCACCCCCAATCTAATGGTCAAGCGGAGAGGGAAAATCAAGAAATTTTGTGAGGTATTAAACCCCGGCTTATGGTTCCTTTGAAACGGACACTGGGTTGTTGGGTTGAGGAGTTACCTTCTATGTTAGGGAGCATCAACACCACACCCAACAGATCTACGTGTTACACGCCTTTCTTCATGGTTTATGGAGCGGAGGCAGTTCTTCCTAGTGACATTCGTCATGTCTCGCCCCGTGTGGCAGCTTATGTTGAAGCTGATAATGAGAAGGCACGTCAGGATTCACTGGACCTATTAGATGAGGAGCGTGATCTTGCAGCAGCACGTTCGGCGATTTATCAACAAGATCTCCGACGTTATCACAGCCGTCGGGTTAAGACTAGAACTTTTCAAGAGGGCGATCTGGTGCTCCGCCTCATCCAGGATCAGACTGATATGCACAAATTATCCCCACCTTGGGAAGGACCTTTTGTGGTCAGCAAGAATCTGCACAACGGGTCATACTACCTCATTGATGTTCGAGAGCACAAAGACTCACGTAAATCGGAGGAGGAGACCAAGCGGCCGTGGAATATAGCTCTTCTTCGGCCTTACTATACTTGAACCACAGGCTCTTCGTATGTACATATTTATGACAATGTATATATTATATAATAAACCAGAGCCTCGAATAAAGCAGGGTCTCTGTTCTTTTTACATCATGTGTGAGCTTACAAGAGTTTCTACTGACAAAGCGGAGTTTCGTTAAACCGGTCTCTGCGGCCGCACGGATATAAAGAAAATCACTAGGGGGCTTGGTTGTTGTCACACCATAGCTACACCTCTTGATCGGTTTAAAACACCACAAAGGGATATCACTAGGGGGCTTGGTTGTTATCACACCATAGCTACACCTCTTGATAGGAATTAAGCCAAAAGGAAATTATGTGGAGCCAAAGAGAGTCTGTTGCATTAAGCACAGCTCAAACATAGGTAACCACCGAGCACAGCTCACATGTTACCTGGGGGCTCTTTGCTTCTAAAAGAACAATGAGTTTTGAACCCTTGTAATAGGCTATCAAGCCAGGCTTGGAAGCCAGGTATATTCACCTAAAACCCCGGGTTATCCTGCCTCTTTAAGTAAGTCACTCCGTCCAGGTAAACCTGGTATGACCCATCGAACGTTTGACAAGTCCATCCCATGGACCCTGAACTTGTCAAAGTTAAATCGGTGATTGGTCAAAGATTGAGGTCCATCTTAAAAGGCTTTGCAAAATGGTTTAACTCAGTGGCCTGGCAGCCCATGAAAAGCCTCGATTTAGGGCCTAGTAGCCCATGAAAAGCCTTGCATATTTCTGTTGTTTTTGCTATTTTTTTGATAAGGGATTTATAAACATTTTTCTGACAAACCGGTGTTCATCACAAACCGGCATGGCTTTCAGCGCTTCGTTGTCAGTACATGATCAGATTCTAAACTGGTAGCGAACTACTCCGGACTGGTTTTGGCTAGATGTCACCAACCTTATACGAACAAATAAACGGCCTTTTAGCCCAATATGATTTCTACATGAACCGGCAAGAGGGCCAGGAGTTATCGACACTCCGGATTGATGTTTTTACCTCTACCATACAAGTAGTTGGTCAGCCAATGAGGTATGTCATAGATTTTACTTATTTTATCGGATTACTACAAACTTTGGTTATCCCTCCAAGTTGTGTATGGCTTTTGGGCATCATGACTCGTCTAGTCGTAAACCACTAGGATGCTTTTTTAGTTTTCATATGCAGGAACATAAAGGATTATGCATACATGAATTCCAAAAGTGGAGCAAGTTTTCACAATGTCAAAGCACCACAAAACATGCTCGGTGGCATGACAGATAAAGGGGTTTTTGCTATCCTATTACAAGAAGCTTCAAAACGGCTCCAATTGAATAATTGTTTCTAAGCAGTGGCACACAATAGCTGGTAAACCGGCTGCCGATTTAAGATGCTTCGTCTGGATGGTTTGACGATTGAGGATCATTTGGTGCACTCGCTTCTTCTTCATCCCTCCCGAGACGCTGGAAATCAACCGTTGACCAATCGATTCCGGTTAAAGCTTGAAACACGGCTTCTTCATGGATAAGGCTAGAGGGGTTAATGTCAGGAGCGTAAGTATGCTTACGGATTGGAGGCACAAGTTCTTCGACTTCATGGATTTCGGCAGGTTGTCTCTTCCCGTCAGTGTTGTAAGCCAGCTGGAAATGAGACAAATATGTGTCTTCTGCCAGTTTGCTGGCTATTGGCCGCATCTCCTTTGTCAGCCTTCGGAGATCATCATTGTTGAAGTTTGAACCGTCCTCCTTCACACTTGGATATCCTTTAATGATGTCATCCTCTTCAAGATCCGGAATCCATGCCTTGGCCCGGATTAGTGCGGTCAGCGCTCCTGCTCTTGCGGCTGCCTTCTTTAGTTCAGTAATCCGGGCTGGTAGCATGGCCAGCTTCTCAAGGGTTTCTTTTATCAGTGTTGGTGCCAGTTTATTGTAGGCTGCAGTACATATAGCACGATGGGATCCAGAGTAAAGCTGTTCTATTAAGGTGTAAGCCGCTTTAAGCTTCATCCGCATATCGGCGTCCAGATGAGTAAGGCGAGTGCATGTCATGGTTTAATGTCAGCCAAACTGGTAAACAATAAGATCTCATGAATTGGACAAACATCATAAGGAGATATTTACCAAATACAACGGATGTCATGGCGTTGATTTGTCGCTTCAAGCCAGTTAGTTCATCTACAACTGGCTTCAGGGCTGCTTCGGCATCCTCAGCTCTTTTGGTTAAACCGGCCTTTTCGGTTTCCCATACAACACGCTCCTTGTTAAAAGTCTCCTTTAGCTTTTCCATAGCTATCAGGGCATTGGTCAGTTCCTCCTTGGCTTTCACAGCCTCTGCTTGTTGGGACTTCACGTTCTCTTGCAAGTCAGCGGTTCGGGCATCTCTATTGCTTAGCTCGGCCTGTAACAGCGAAGATATGTCAACAACAGGATATGTATTTTCTAAGTACTAAGCGTATAACAAGTTATGCACTTCGTACTTGGGGGCTAATGCCTATTTGCTCTATTATCAATACATCTTTTACAAGTCTCCAGAACAATGCAAGCATTATCCTTGACACTTGGGGGCTAATGTACATCTGTTCAAAACGGACGCATGGATTCAAGACCCGGATTACCTCGCAAAGCTAAACTGGCCCTTGGGGGCTACATTGAGGAAAGCTACATAATTACATTGGTAAAGTATCGGTTTTGATTTCGCTAAGGACCTGACATTTTGAGGGTCAGCAAGAGAGGATTAAAGTATTACAAAGTCCCGGTTTAAGATTAACATCATAAAACGGCCCTTGGGGGCTACTTGGGCTAGTCTTTCAATTTTGGAATCAAGAGATAAAGGGAGATGAAAATACCTCATAGCGTTCCTTCATCAAGTTCACCAAACCGACTTCATAATCTCGGTTTGAGTGCAGACGGTTTAAAAAACCGGAATGGAGTTCTTCAGCGCTGAGATGAGCATAACTTGACAAATCAGTGCTCCATTTACCCTTCTCCATGGCAGCATGCTCTTCTTTGGCGCTATGTTTGGCCAAGATTACAGGATGCCCAGGAGAGTTGTGGCCCATGCCAGTAATGATAACGTCATCTCCTGGGCCTCCAGTAGCTTTTGTGGGTGATGGTGGAGTGCTAGTAACTCTCACCGGACTAGCCTGGATTGGAGCTGCCGGTTCAGTATCAGGAACAGCAGTATCAGCTTCAGTTTGTTCATCAATATTCCGGTCTTGAGGGGGTGTCTCATCAAAGGTAGCGTCAGTATGGGGACCCTCCGGTTCACGAGTTTGGTCCGGTTCATCTATTTGCCCCTGTTCAAGAACCACTTGGTCTTCAGACGGTTTGGTCACCCGAGCTTTTTTGCTAGGTCTGGCTTTGGCTCTACAAACAAAAATGAAAGAGGTGAAAATTTAGCATATTACTCAGAATATGTAAAACATTCGAAGAAAGGGTTTGAGTACTTACCCAGCTACAATTTTGAGAGGAGGGAGTTGGCTTGCTGTTGACTCGCCAGAGGATGAGGGAGGTGTCACCTGATAATTTGAATCAGATGGATTAAGAGGTTGTCTGAAATAACCTGCCTTGGGATAAGAATTGTCAGAAGTGGGGGAGACCTCAGATCAGTGCTTCCGAACCGGGGTATCAGGTAAACCGGCCAAAGTGACCTGTTGGCCGCTGTGCCGGGTTGTCCGGCGAGCTTCATGCTGCTGCGTCTTCAAAATAAATATTGGATCCAAGTAAGCAAGAGGATGAGAAAAGCTTACTTTCCGGATCGCTTGACGGGTTTTTTGTGTTGGCATAGAGTCTGAACCGGAGGAATGGGTAATTACCTCTACATCATTAGCCTGGCTGCCTTCTACGTCCTCCTGATAAAGATCATGGTTAATGAGATGCATGAAAAGGGAGCCAAGGGAGTCAAGTTCTACCTCAACTTCCGGTTCCTCTGCATGTTCATCAAGTTCCATGTTGATACGTTCGGCTGTTTTCTGCTTTGAGGTTCGCTTGACGGCTTTGGTCCTGGGACGGGATGGCTTTGCCGCTTTATCTGCGGATTTCCGCTTCCAGAAGGGATCATCACCCTGTTTATACACAGACAAAAGAAAGTTTACAGATTGAACAGTTTAAAGATATTAACGATAAAAAGGAAGCATAGTTCTTACAGCACGTGGTTTATTTTGAGTGTAGAAGGGGTTCAAGCCGGTTTGGCGACAGACTGATTCCGGTTCATTAAAAAATTTCTTGACACTTTCAGTGACCTCTTCATGGGTTACCTGAATGTTGATGTGGCATTGGGGGTCTTCTAATTCACCGGTGTACTCACACATTAAACCGAGGCGACGGCTTAGTGGCAAGACGCTCCAAGAAATCGAGCAACGCACGAAATCAACGCCTGATAAACCGTTGGCCATAAAGGCCCGGAGCTTGGCGAGTTGAGGGGCATATTTGGCCCGTTCCACAGAACTTAAACGTTGCGGCAATGGATGAGTGTTGGAAAGCCGGTGATCACCGATAGCCTGGAAGAGGGTTCTCATCTTCACGAGAGGTATCTATGCAATAGAACCAAGTCTGGTTCCATTCCTTAGGGTGACTGTGCAGTTTAGCATGAGGGAATTCAACTTCTTTCCGCTTTTGAATAGAGACACCACCAAGTTCAGTGTTGGGACCATTTACAAATGCTGTACGCCTGTTCAGATGAAAAAAGTCCCAGAATAGCTCAGCAGTTGGTTCTTCTTGTAAGTACACTTCACAGAAGACCTGGAAGTTGCATAGATTGGACACCGAGTTGGGTCCGATATCTTGAGGATGGAGTTGGAAACTGGCAAGAACATCTCAGAAAAACTTCGACCCGGGCGGTTTGAAACCACGGCCTATGTGGTCGACATAAACCACTTCCTCACCCTGCCTCAGGGTAGGAGGATTCTCTGTTCCTGGAACTCGCCATCGAATTTCAGTTTTCTTGGGCAAGGTGCCGATATTGACCATTCCGTTCAACTGTTCTTCGGTGACCCAGGAAGGAGCCCAGTTGCAAGTGTAAAACTGTTTGGCCATTGTGAAACGAAAAGCTGAAAAAGAAATGCTGGTTTACAAATCATTCATGGTGGTACGCAAGATGCAATGGATTAAAACTATACAGATATGTGAAATTGCGTAAACCGTAGACTGATACAATAATGAATGACAAGGTCATATCAAGGGTATACATGTGTTGTTAAACAAGAATGTTGCAATGAATGTAAAGGAGGTTTGCCAATTTTCCAGGGGACTAATGGTATGAGATAGATTGTTTTTACAAGGGTAAACCGCCTATATGGTAAGGAGGATACAGATCTAAGGTAAAATGACTAAGTAAGGAGAAACAGATTTCAAAAGAGGGCATGGAAGTTTTGGATCTACTGAAGACAGGAAAGCAAAATATTTTGACCTAATAAGGGTTGGACCCACAACAGTTCGTAATGCTTCAGATCGGTTTTGCATACAAAAGGATTGTTCTGGTAGCGGAAGGAAAGCTATTTACGTGCAATATATCAAGCGTAAAGTTTTTAAATCCATAGATGAGGAGGAACAGAGCCGTATTGGAGCTCCGATGAACTTTGATAAACTGCAAAGAACGAATGAACCTTCAACAGATCTACAAAAGGGAAAGGGAAAGAACTCATAGAGGAGGAAGCAGCAGAGGATCGCCGCGTTTCTCTGGTATGACCAGGTCGATGCGGCGACCTTTGTTGAAGCAGAGGGGAAGCTCGGTGACGGCGGCGGCGCTCAGGGCCAGAGATGTCGCGAGGAGGAAGAAGAAGTGAAGGAGACGAAGGGGAAAAAGGAGGACCTATGGTCCTATTTATAAGGCGAAGCGATAAAGCAATAAGTGCGGGAATCGAGGAGCTCAAAAATGGATAGTTAATAATGGTGTCGCCTCGATGATTGGACATGCATTAATGAAGGTAACCTTCGGCTTCAACGAATAGATGACGTCAGGGCGGTTTATCATGATCCTGGAGTATGACATCACGGCGGTTTACAAGATCAAGGTGAAGATGCAAAGGAGGAGTTTTTCTAAGTGTTGAAGATTGACATGAACAAGTTCAAACCAATCTGGAGCCTAATGTTGGGGATATTACTACTGGGCATAAACCGGCCAGGAGTAGCCGGATTATGCTTTATGAAGATTAGAAGCCCATGAAGACGTAAGAATGATGGCGCTTTGTGAAGGCCCAAGGCCCAAAGGTGAGTTAAGGCCTGTAGATGTAAACCGACCTTATTATGTAACTTGCATTGTAAGTTAGGGAGTATAGAGACCGAACCGGACATGTTTATGATCCGGCTTCGGGACTCTGTAAACCGGCGGGCGTTAGCCTATGTATATAAAGGGACGACTCAGCAGTGGTTTAAGGACAACAGACAACAACTCGAGGGCCGGACAAAGCGGATTTGCTCCCTAGTCATCGAAACCCTAGCAATACCAATCACAACTATACGTAGGCTTTTACCTTCATCGAAGGGGCCGAACTAGTATAAACTCCCCGTGTCCCCTGTCTGATTTAACCCCTCTAAGCTAACCCGTAGCGATGGCTCCACGACTAAGTCCTTTCACGAGGACATCTGCCGTGACAAACCCACGACATCTCCCGTGAAGCTCTGCTAGATCGGAGCATGCGGGACGTCATCGAGTTGAACGTGTGCAGAACTCGGAGGTGCCGTGTGAGGTAGTCCTGGATTAGGGGGTCTCCAGGCAGGCGTGTAACACCCACGATGCAACTATATCTCCCACATGTCGGAGCATGACTTAGAGGCATAACTGCATTGCAGGCAATGTCGCAAGAGAGGTAATCTTCACACAACCCATGTAATGAATAAGGAAAGGTATACATAGTTGGCTTACACTCACCACAAAAAAGGTAGAAGGGGACACCGGAGGACATAGGAGCGCCGGAATGCAAAACGGACAACCGAGAAAATGCTCAGATGCATGAGACGAACACGTATGCAAATGCGATGCACATGATGACATGATATGAAATGCATGCCACGCAAACAAATGACAAGGCAACAACAGCAAATAACTGTAAGACACCTGGCACATCGGTCTCGGGGCATTACAAGGCGGACTATATCCTTTAGCCGGACTGTTGGACTATGAAGATACAAGATTGAAGACTTCGTCCCGTGTACGGATGGGACTCTTCTTGGCGTGGAAGGCAAGCTTGGCAATACAGATATGTAGATCTCCTCCCTTGTAACCGACTTTTTGTAACCCTAGCCCCCTCCGGTGTCTATATAAACCGGAGGGTTTAGTCCGTAGGACAACATACAATCATACCATAGGCTAGCTTCTAGGGTTTAGCCTCTACGATCTCGTGGTAGATCAACTCTTGTAATACTCATATCATCAAGATCAATCAAGCAAGACGTAGGGTATTACCTCCATCAAGAGGGCCCGAACCTGGGTAAACATCGTGTCCCCTGCCTCCTGTTACCTTCCGCCTTAGACGCATAGTTCGGGACCCCCTTCCCGAGATCCGTCGGTTTTGACACCGACATTAGTGCTTTCATTGAGAGTTCCACTGTGTCGTCATCATAAGGAGGGATGGCTCGTCTCATTGTCGAGGACAACATCACCTTTGGGGGAGCCCTGGCTGTAGGCCAAACTCTCCGACTAGGCGGCTTCGTCATGACCGCCCGCTCGGCCACTGCGCCGACGATGACTTCTCGGGTCATCGAAAATAGCCTCCACATCGGCTCGAAATTCACCGAGCAGATGGATCCAATGGAGCTCTCCTCTTTGAATGAGCTCTTGGATCGCATCGCCGCTCTGGAAGTCGCTATGGACTATGATCGGATTGGGCTTAAACCCGACCAAAGGGAGATTAACTCTCCGCCGGTCACCCATCAGATAGCGGTAGTGGAGGAGCAATGCGACGAGTCTTCCTCTATCCTGAGGATGAACTATGTACGGATTCTCGAGCTCTCCGAGCCGGATACCCGTCCACGGGAGGACATCACTCTAACCCTGAACCTAGAATCAGGCAGTATGCCGAACCTGCGGGGCAACATCCCGGAGCCCGAACTCCCAAGATCGAAAACTCCCCCGCCCCTGGGTCTTAGATTGGGTCAAGGTCTGGACTTAAATCCACCCACCCACCCAGATATAAGCGATCTTTCCCACATTAGGCAAGAGCCCCAAGAGACAGTACATTACTATTGGGCCAGATTCCTCCTTGTAATGAACAAGGTCAAGGACTGTCGCGAGGAAGATGCAATTTTGTTCTTTTGCAACAATTGCACGGACAAGGGAATCCTCAACGCCATAAGTCGCCGTGACATTGCACACTTCGCTGACTTGGTGGCCATAGTACGGAAGTACTATGCGATAGAAAGCGCCTGGAAAACCCAAACAAAATTTTGGGACAATCCGGCTCTGACAAAACCCCCAGTCCGAACTAAAAGGGTGCATTCTCATAAGTCGCCCGACTCAATTGCAAAAAAGCAAAAGGCCACTACAGGGAGTGGAACCGTATTGGAGGGATGGCTTAATGGCCCCTGAAAATTCATAGTACAACGGATACCATACCAACACACAACCTTAGAGCATGTTGGGTACTCCGACAGGTTGCCAAGAGCGGTGAGGATCTCCTCATTCAAAACACCATAGAGCACCATCCCGTGGATAACAATACAATATTGAGAGTCTTCGAGACCTTCACCTCAAATAATAGGCGTAAGCGAGCACTTCGCAGCCTTGCCAAAGTCTACCATGTGGCAGCAATAAATCCATGGAGCGACACGGCTATCACCTTCAATGCCAGTGACGAACCTAAATTCCGAACAGCCCGAGCACCAGTCGCCTAGGTGCTCAATCCAATTGTGGACGGTTTTCGGCTTACTAAAGTGCTCATGGACGACGGTAGAGGATTAAACCTCATTTATGAGGAGACTCTTCAAAAAATGGAAATAGACATAAACCGTATTGAGCAAAGCAGCACGACATTCTGAGGAATCATCCGTAGTCGGGAGGCACGTTGCGCTGGGAAAATCACACTAGATGTGGTATTCGGCACTCCGGAGAATTACAGGTCCGAAGAAATTACATTCCAAGTGGACCCGTTCAGTAGCAGATACCATGCCCTTCTAGGGCGGGAAGCATTTATGATATTCCAAGCCATACCCCATTACAAGTACATGAAGCTCAAAATGCCCGGGCCCAATGGAATCATCACCCTAGCTAGTGATCCGGACATAGCACTCCGCACCGAGAACAAAACAGCTGCACTGGCCCTCGAGGCATCATCCGAAGCCCTTGTGGCGGAGGAATTAACCGCGCTGCGCTCCATAGTGGACAGGGACGACGTGATACTCGACAAAAGATCCAAGTCCACCTCTTTTAAACCAGCGGATGAAATAGTCAAATTCCAAGTCCATCCAACGGACCCCACAAATACAGCATCCATCGGGGCACAGTTAAACCCCGCTGTAGACGCCGCACTACAGGAGTTCCTGCGCGAGAATTGGGACATATTCTCCTGGCATCCTTCAGACATGCTAGAAATCCCACGCAGGCTGGCCGAGCATAGCCTTAACATTCTAAAGGGATTCAAGTCGGTCAAGCAGACTCTTCGGCGTTTCTCCGAATCTAAGCGATAAGGCATGGGAGAGGAGCTAGCCAAGTTACTGGAGGCCGGATTCATTAGAGAAATAAAGCATCCGGACTGGCTAGCAAACCTGGTGATGGTACCAAAGAAGGACAAATCCTAGCGCCTATGCGTCGACTTCAAGGACCTTAATAAAGCTTGCCCAAAGGATCCCTTCCCCCTCCCTCGCATCGATCAAATTATTGACGCTACCGCAGGACATGACTCATTGTGCTTCCTCGATGCATACTCCGGCTACCACCAAATTAAGATGGCGGAGTCCGATCAAGCCGCAACGATATTTATCACTCCATATGGCCCCTTCTATTTTAACACAACGCCCTTCGGGCTAAAAACCGCCGGCGCAACGTATCAACGCATGATTCAGACATGTCTGGAAAAGCATATCGGCAAAACAGTGGAGGCATACGTAGACGATGTGGTCGTTAAAACCAGACACGTCGACTCCTTAATAGACGACTTGAGGCTCACGTTCGACAATCTCCGAACACATGACATTAAGCTCAATCCGGAAAAATGCGTTTTCGGTGTATCCGCTGGAAAGCTCCTGGGCTTCATTGTCTCCAATAGAGGAATTGAAGCAAATCCGGCTAAAATCCGAGCTCTGTCGCAGTTGGCTATCCCAACTGACCTCAAGAAAATCCAGAAGTTAGCTAGATATGTGGCGGCCTTAAGCCGCTTTATCTCCCGATTAGGAGAAAATGCACTCCCCCTTTACCGCCTTCTTCGGCGCACCGAACACTTGGAGTGGACGGACGCGGCCACGACCGGATTGGAGGAAATAAAAGCCATCCTGGCCACCAACCCAATCTTGGCCGTGCTAAATGTCGGTGAACCAATGCTATTATATATAGCGGCAACTCACCAAGTTGTAAGCGCAGTGCTCATCGTCAAACGAGAGACAGACGGACATAAATTCCAACTTCAAAAGCCGGTATATTATGTATCCACTGTCCTCACTCCATGCAAATCACGGTACCCACATTATCAAAAGATAGCATACACGGTATTCATGGCATCCCGGAAATTACGACACTACTTTCAAGAGTGTTCAATCATGGTGGCCTCAGAAGTACCACTCAACGACATAATAAAAAACCGCGATGCCATGGGCCGGATTGCCAAATGGGCTATCGAGCTCCTCCCATTCGACATAACATATAGACCACGGCGAGCCATTAAGTCGCAAGTACTGGCCGATTTCGTCACCGAATGGACAGAAGCCGAACTCCCTAAAGAGTACGGCGCATACTCCAATTGGATCATGCACTTTGACGGCTCTAAAATGCTAGCTGGTCTGGGGGCTAGCATCGTCCTGACGTCCCCCACCGGAGATATAGTCCAATACATACTCCAAATACTATATATACAGACTCCAACAACACAGCCGAATACGAGGCCCTATTCATGGTCTCCGGATGGCAGTTTCCATGGGCATTCAACGCCTAGAGGTGCATGGGGACTCGAACCTCGCAATATCTCAAATAAATGAAGACTTCGATGCCAAGGATCCGAAAATGGCGGCATATTGCAACGCCATCCTCAAAATGTCAGCTCGGTTCGAGGGGCTTGAATTCCACCATGTGGCTCGGGGAAACAATCAGGCGGCGGATATCCTCGCCCATATCGGCGCTAAGCGCGATCTTGTCCCACCTAACATCTTCTTGGAAAGGTTGTTTAAGCCATCCGTGGTATGGGAAGGGGACACCGGTAACAATAGTCCGGACCTGGCCACAACACCAGATACCAAACATTCTGACACAACCGGAGGCTCTGCCATCGAAATAACACCTTCTGCCCATGTGATAATGGTCGTCATCGCCCCGTGGACAGAACCATTCCTGGCCTTCCTAACCAGGCAGGAACTACCCGAGGACCAAAATGAGGCACACTATATAGTGCAGCGATCTAAAGCCTACAAGGTCCATGAGGGAGAGCTTTATAAGAAAAGCACTACCGGAGTCCTTCAAAGGTGCATCTCCGAAGAGGAAGGGCGGAAGCTTTTGGCAAAAATCCATGCTGGACTCGGCGGCCACCACGTCGCAGCCCGGGCCCTTGTGAGCAAGGCCTTCCGTACATGTTTCTATTGGCCGACGGCCCGAGCAGATGCACAATATCTGGTCCAACATTGCGTCGGTTGCCAGCTTTTTGCAAACCAAAGCCATATGCCGCCTACCGCTCTCCAAACAATCCCCATTACTTGGCCCTTTCTGGTCTGGGGGCTTGATATGGTCGGACCCCTTAAAGGAGGAACCCATAAGAAAAAATATTTACTGGTCATGGTGGATAAATTCACCAAATGGATAGAAGCCAAACCCGTCAAAACGGCTGAATCCGGACCGGTGATAGACTTCATATATGGGGTTGTACACCGTTATGGCATCCTCACAACATCATCACTGACAATGACACGAACTTTACAGCCGACGAGGTAAAACTTTGGTGCAGCAACATGGGCATCAAGCTCGATTATGCTTCTGTCTATCACCCGCAAACAAACGGTCAAGTCGAGCGAGCAAATGGTCTTATCATGAGTGGCATCAAACCCAGATTAGTGCGGTCCTTAAAGGAACCAAACACGCACTGGGTAGAGGAGCTCGACTCCGTACTATGGGGGCTGCGGACCACGCCGAATCGCACTACCGAATACACACCGTTCTTTATGGTGTACGGCGCAGAGGCGGTTCTGCCCTGCGACATAATTCATGACTCACCTCGAGCGTGCATGTACGAAGAAAAAGAGGCCGAGCTCGATCGGCAGGACAGTTTGGATGCCCTGGAGGAGGAGCGCGATGTAGCAAAAGCCTGTTCCGCATTCTATCAGCAACAGGCTCGAAGGTATCAAAGCAGAGAAGTACGGTCCAAGACCTATAACGTTGGCGAACTAGTTCTACGCCTGCCGGAGAAGAAAAAGAACAAGCTCAAGCCCAAATGGGAAGGTCCCTTCATTATTGACCAGGTTCTGACCGGTGGAGCGTACCGTCTGCGGGATGCATCGGACAATTGACTCGAGCCAAACCCATGGAACGCAACCAGACTCCGAAGATTCTACGCCTAGTGCCGGACTCTATGTTCGTCTCCTTACCCCCATCAATTTTTTGCGTATCAATTATCTGTCTTTTCTCTCTTTCTCTCTTCTTTTTTCTTCTCCTCAAGGCCTTAAAAGGCTAACTTGTGTCTTGGTTACACAATATCAACGCGCTAACCGCGCTCATTATACCTGGGGGCTTCCTATACAGAAGCTTAATATAACTATTTTTCCGGGCTTTATGCCCCACACATGTGTTATTCTTCCACATGTACCTTTTTTCGCCATTATAGGCATCGATATGACTTAAGTTTTGGCCAAGATGGGTTGCCTGGCTCTTGTATTTATGCCCTACGTTCCCGTTAATTCGGCTAGTGCATAAGGGGAGCACCTCTACGATTGTTACTGCCGGGTCAGCCGGATGTGTACCTCAGACTGGGTGAAGCTGAAAGCTAGCATTTTTAAGGGAATATTCGGTCGGTGAACAAAAGATGACTTTTATTTATTTTGATACATGCCCCCAGATGTTATAGCCCGCGTCTCTTTTCCCAGTTCGGACATGCACATTAGGGCATGTGTACCCAGGGAAAGGAACCCTTAACGGAACTATTCTCCCTGGAAGATGTTTCTTACTATCCATGTAATATAACATAGCTAGTTGGGTACTTGTCTGTTCAAGCACTTATGACCCCTACGCCTGGTTTCCATGCATACCCCGGTTTTTACATAACCGAGCGGGTATTCGGATACACTCCGGACTATCGGGTCCAGAGGTCGAAGCAAAAAGGTCCGCCATGACAAATGATTTACAATCCGGCTAGGGACATTATATATGTCACTTAAAGTACATACTCACTTAGACTGACTAAATTCTTCTTCTATACCATCCAACAAGCTATCTAGCCTACAATCCTGTTGGGAATACTTTGTGGCTAATTCTACTTGGTCATACAAAAAATTGACGGGGATCTCTTTCCCATCGGGCCCCACAGGTCCAACCTCGGCCATGTGGTTTGGGTCAGCTTTGGTATATCGCGTCTTCACCATGGCCCAGGCTTCCCTTGCACCTTGTCGGCAGGCTGATATCTTCCATAATCGGAAGCGCCGCCGCGCTCCCTTGAGCTTCTCTATAAGCTCCCCCATGCCTCCTGGCGGGGAGGCGGATGGCAACAAGGCTTGGGCAATACCCTGCATCACCTGCCGAACTTGTTCGTGCAGTTGTGAGAGCTTTGGTAGAAGATCACCCGCATGCCCGGGCATCTCCTCCGTGGGACGACCCATCAACATACCTGCAGACATAACTCTATTAGCCGGCTTCTTCGCCGAACTCTTTCAAAAGTTCATTCAAGCACTTACTAAAAATTGTTGGGGATCTTAGCAGAAATTTAAAATTTTCTACGCATCACCAAGATCAATCTATGGAGTAATCTAGCAACGAGGGGAAGGAGAGTGCATCTACATACCCTTGTAGATCGCTAAGCGGAAGCGTTCAAGTGAACGGGGTTGATGAAGTCGTACTCGTCGTGATCCAAATCACCGATGATCCTAGCGCCGAACGGACGGCACCTCCGTGTTCAACACACGTACGGAACGGAGACGTCTCCCACGCCTTGATCCAGCAAGGAGGAGGGAGAGGTTGAGGAAGAAATCCAACATCACGACGGCGTGGTGGTGGAGGAGCTTGTGATTCTCCGGCAGGGCTTCGCGAAGCACCATGGAGGAGGAGGAGAAGGTAGGAGGAGGGAGGGCTGCGCCAGGTTCAAGGGTGTGGCCGCCCTCCCACCCCTCCACTATTTATAGGTGGGGGAAGAGGGGGGCTGGCCCCCTAGATCCCATCTAGGGTTGGGGGCGGCGGCCAAGGGGGGGAGGAGTGCCTCCCAAGTCAAGTGGAGCCCCCCCCTTAGGGTTTCCCCTCTCCCGTGCGCATGGGCTTTGGGGGGGGGGGCTGGTGCCCTTGGCCCATTAAGGTTAGGGCGCCCCCCCTACAGCCCATGCTGCTGTATTGGACGTGGTGGAACATTTTCCGGACCTCTGGACCCCTCCGGAATCCTCTGGAACCTTCCGGAAGCTTCCCGGTACAATACCGGAAAAAACCGAACTTTTCCCGGAACCCGAACAACAACTTTCCATATATAAATCTTTACCTCCGGACCATTCCGGAAATCCTCGTGACTTCCGGGATCTCATCCGGGACTCCGAACAACATTTGGTAATCACATACAAGTCTTCCTAATAACCCTAGCGTCATCGAACCTTAAGTGTGTAGACCCCATGGGTTCGGGAACCATGCAGACATGACCGAGACAACTCTCCGGCCAATAACCAACAGCGGGATCTGGATACCCATGTTGGCTCCCACATGTTCCACGATGATCTCATCGGATGAATCACGATGTCGAGGATTCAATCAATCCCGTATTTAATTCCCTTTGTCCAACGGTATTGTACTTGCCCGAGATTCGATCGTCGGTATCCCGATACCTTATTCAATCTCGTTACCGGCAAGTCTCTTTACTCGTTCCGTAACACATCATCCCGTGATCAACTCCTTGGTCACATTGTGCACATTATGATGATGTCCTACCGAGTGGGCCCAGAGATACCTCTCCGTTTACACGGAGTGACAAATCCCAGTCTCGATTCGTGCCAACCCAACAAACACTTTCGAGATACCTATAGTGTACCTTTATAGCCACCCAGTTACGTTGTGACGTTTGGCACACCCAAAGCACTCCTACGGTATCCGGGAGTTGCACAATCTCATGGTCTAAGGAAATGATACTTGACATTAGAAAAGCTTTAGCAAACGAACTACACGATCTTTGTGCTAGGATTAGGATTGGGTCTTGTCCATCACATCATTCTCCTAATGATGTGATCCCGTTATCAACGACATCC
This sequence comes from Triticum aestivum, assembly GCF_018294505.1. NCBI lineage: Eukaryota > Viridiplantae > Streptophyta > Magnoliopsida > Poales > Poaceae > Triticum > Triticum aestivum. Next base: position 457,170,773 of record NC_057809.1, read on the forward strand.
AATGTCCATGGTTAGAAAACCGTAACCATCTATTGATCAACGAGCTAGTCAACTAGAGGCTTACTAGGGACATGGTGTTGTCTATGTATCCACACATGTATTTGAGTTTCCTATCAATACAATTCTAGCATGGATAATAAACGATTATCATGAACAATGAAATATATAATAATAACTAATTTATTATTGCCTCTAGGGCATATTTCCAACAGTCTCCCACTTGCACTGGAGTCAATATTCTAGTTCACATCGCCATGTGATTAACACTCACAGGTCACATCACCATGTGACCAACATCCAAAGAGTTTACTAGAGTCACTAATCTAGTTCACATCACTATGTGATTAATACTCAATGAGTTCTGGGTTTGATCATGTTATGCTTGTGAGAGAGGTTGTAGTCAACGGGTCTTGCCATATTCAGATCCCTATGTACTTCGCAAAACTTTATGTCATATCATAGATGATGCTACCACGTTCCACTTGGAGCTATTCCAAATTGTTGCTCTATTATACGTATCCGGTATCTCTACTCAGTGCTATCCGGATAGGTGTTAAGCTTGCATCGACGTAACTCTTTACGTCGAACTCTTTATCACCTCCATAACCGAGAAACATTTCCTTATTCCTCTATGGATAATTTTGACTGCTATCTGGTGATCTACTCCTAGATCACCTTTGTACCCTCTTGCCAGACATGTGGCAAGGCACACATCAGGTGCGGTACTCAGCATGGCATACCGTATAGAGCCTATGACAAGAGCATAGGGGACGACCTTCGTCCTTCCTCTTTCTTCTGCCGTGGTCAATCTTTGAGTCTTACTCAACTTCACACTTTACAACTCAGGTAAGAACCCCTTCTTTGACTGGACTATTTTGAACTCCTTCAAAAACATGTCAAGGTGTGCGTTCTTTGAAAGTATCATCAGGCGTCTTGATCTATCCATAGATCTTGATGCCCAATATGTAAGCAGCTTTATCCAGGTCTTCCTTTGAAAAACACTCTTCAAACAACCGTTTATGCTTTCCAGAAATTCTACATTATTTCGAATCAGCAATATGTCATCCACATATACTTATCAGAAATGTTATAGTGCTCCCACTCACTTTCTTGTAAATACAAGTTTCTAGCAAACATTGTATAGACCTAAAAGCTTTGATCACTCCATCAAAACATATATTCCGATTCTGAGATGCTTGCTCTAGTCCATAGAAGGATTGCTGGAGCCAGCACACCTTTTAGCATCCTTAGGATCGCCAAAACCTTTTATTGTATCACATACAACTTTTCTTACGAAAACTGGTAAGAAAACTTGTTTTGACATCCATCTGTAAGATTTCATAATCGAAAAATACAGCTAATGCTAACATGATTCCGACGGACTTAAGCATCGCTACGGGTGAGAAATTCTCATCGTAGTCAACTCCTTGAACTTGTGAAAAGACTCTTTCCCACAAGTCGAGCTTCATAGACGGTAACATTACCGCCCACATCCGTCTTCTTCTTAAAGACCCATTTATCTCAATGGTTTGCCGATCATCGGGCAAGTCCACCAAAGTCCATACTTTGTTCTGATATATGGATCCTATCTCGGATTTCATGGCTTCTAACCATTTATCGGAATACGGGCCCACCATTGCTTCTCCATAGATCGTAGGTTCATTGTTGTCTAACAACATGATATCTAAGATAGGATTACCATACCACTTAGGAGTAGTACATGTCCTTGTCGACCTACGAGGTTCGATAGCAACTTGATCCGAAGCTTCATGATCACTATCATTAACTTCCTATTCAACAGACGTAGGCGCCACAGAAAACATCTTTCTGTGTTGCGTCACTCTCTGGTTGAAGTAAAGGTTCGACAACCTCATCAAGTTCTATCTTCCTCCCACTCAATTCTTTCGAGAGAGACTCCTTCTCGAGAAAGGACCCTTTCTTAGCGACAAACAATTTGCCCTCGGATCTAAGATAGAAGGTGTACCCAACTGTCACCTTTGGGTATCCTATGAAGATGTGTTTGTCCGCTTTGGGTTCGAGCTTCTCCGGCTGAAGCCTTAAGCATCGCAGCCCCAAACATTAAGAAGTGACAACTTTGGTTTCTTGCCAAACCAATGTTCACACGACGTCATTTCAACGGACTTAGATGGTGTCCTGTCTAAAGTGAATGCAGCTGTCTCTAACGCATAACCTCAAAATGAAAATGGTAGATTGGTAAGAGACATCATAGATCGCACCATATCTCATAGGGTTCGATTACGACGTCCGGACACACCATTACCTTGTGGTGTTCCAGGTGGCTTCAACTGTAAAACAATTCCACAATGTCTTAAGTGATTGCCAAACTCATAACTCAGAAAATCCCCTTTTGATCAGATCGTAGGAACATGATCTTATTGTTATGATGATTCTTAACTTCACTCTGAAATCGCTTGAACTTTTCAAACGTTTCAGACTTGTGCTTCATTAAGTAGATATACCTATATCTACCCAAATCGTCAGTGAAGATGAGAAAATAGCGATATCCACCGCACGCTTCAATTCTCATTGGATCACACGCATCAGCATGCATGATTTCCAACAAGTCACTTGCCCGTTTCACTGTACCTGAAAACGGGGTCTTAGTCATCCTGCCCATGAGGCATGGGTCGCATGTATCAAGCGATTCAAAATCAAGTGACCCCAAACATCCATCGACATGGAGTTTCTTCATGCATCTTACGCCAATATGACCTAAGCGGCAGTGCCACAAGAAAGTGCTACTATCATTATTAACTCTACATCCTTTGGCGTGAACATGTGTATTACCACGACCGAGATTCAATGAACCATTCACATAGGGTGCATGACCATGAAAGGTATTATTCATGTAAACAGAATAACCATTATTCTCTAATTTAAATGAATAACCGTATTGCAATGAACATGATCTAATCATATTCATGCTCAACGTAGACACCTGATAACATTTATCTAGGTTCAATACTAATCCCGAAGGCAGATGGAGCGTGCGATGGTGATCTCATCAACTTTGGAAACACTTCCAACACACATCGTCACCTCGCCCTTAGCTAGTCTCCGTTTAGTCCATAGCTTTTGCTTCAAGTCACCAATAATAGAAACTAAACCGGTATCCAATACCCCGGTGCTACCAGGAGTACTAGTGAGGTACACATTAATAACACGTATATACTTTGAAGTTGCCAACCTTCTTATCTGCCATGCATTTTGGGTAATTCCGCTACCAATGACCATTCCCCTTACAATAGAAGCACTTAGTCTCGGGTTTGGGTTCAACCTTGGGTTCCTTCACTGGAGCGGCAACTGGTTTGCCATCCATGAAGTTTCCCTTCTAGCCCTTGCCCTTCTTGAAACCAGTGGTCTTGTTAAACCATCAACACTTGATGCTCCTTCTTGATTTCTACCTTTTGCGGTCCTAAGCACCACGAACAGCTCCGGGATCAACTCCATCCCTTGCATGTCATAGTTCATCACGAAGATCTAGTAGCTTAGTGATAGTGGCTAGAGAACTCTATCAATCACTATCTTATCTGGAAGTTTAACTCCCACTTGATTTAAGTGATTGTAGCACCCAGACATTCTGAGCACATGCTCACTAGTTGAGCTATTCTCCTCCATCTTGTTGGCTAAAGAACTTGTTAGAGGTCTCACACCTCTCAACACGGGCATGAGCCTGAAATCCCAATTTCAGCTCTTGGAACATCTCATATGTTCTATGGCGTTTAAAACGTCATTGGAATCCCGATTCTGAGCCGTAAAGTATGGTGCACTAAACTATCAAGTAGTCATCAGGATGTGTCTGTCAGGTGTTCACAACATCCACAGACGACGTTGTAGGGGTTTGCACATCGAGCGGTGCATCAAAGACGTAAGCTTTCTGTGTAGCAGTGAGGACACTCCTCGGACTACGGACCTAGTCCGCATCATTGCTTACAATATCTTTCAACTTAATCTTTCTCTAGGAACGTATTGAAACAAGGAGCTACAACGTGAGCTATTTATCTACAACATATTTGCAAAGACAATTTAGACTATGTTCATGATAATTGAGTTCATCTAATCAAATTATTTAATGAACTCCCACTCAGATAGACATCCCTCTAGTCATCTAAGTGAAACACGATCCGAGTCAACTAGGCCGTGTCCGATCATCACGTGAGACGGACTAGTCAACATCGGTGAACATCTTCATGTTGATCGTATCTTCTATACGACTCATGCTCGACCTTTCGGTCTTCCGTGTTCCGAGGCCATGTCTGTACATGCTAGGCTCGTCAAGTCAACCTAAGTGTATTGCGTGTGTAAATCTGGCTTACACCCGTTGTATTCGAACGTTAGAATCTATCACACCCGATCATCACATGGTGCTTCGAAACAACGAACCTTCGCAATGGTGCACAGTTAGGGGGAACACTTTCTTGAAATTATTATGAGGGATCATCTTATTTAAGCTACCGTCGTTCTAAGCAAATAAGATGTAAAACATGATAAACATCACATGCAATCAAATAGTGACATGATATGGCCAATATCATTTTGCTCCTTTTGATCTCCATCTTCGGGGCTCCATGATCATCGTTGTCACCGGCATGACACCATGATCTCCATCATCATGATCTCCATCATCGTGTCTTCTTGAAGTTGTCTCGTCATCTATTACTTCTACTACTATGGCTAACGCTTCAGCAATAAAGTAAAGTAATTACATGACGTTTATGTTGACACGCAGGTCATAAATAAATTAAGACAACTCCTATGGCTCCTGCCGGTTGTCATACTCATCGACATGCAAGTCGTGATTCCTATTACAAGAACATGATCAATCTCATACATCACATATATCATTCATCACATTCTTTTGGCCATATCACATCACAAGGCATATGCTGCAAAAACAAGTTAGACGTCCTCTAATTGTTGTTGCAAGTTTTTACGTGGCTGCTATAGGTTTCTAGCAAGAACGTTTCTTACCTACGCGAAAACCACAACGTGATATGAAAATTTCTATTTACCCTTCATAAGGACCCTTTTCATCGAATCCGATCCGACTAAAGTGGGAGAGACAGACACCCGCTAGCCACCTTATGCAACTAGTGCATGTCAGTCGGTGGAACCAGTCTCACGTAAGAGTACGTGTAAGGTCGGTCCGAGCCGCTTCATCCCACGATGCCGTCGAATCAAGATAAGACTAGTAACAGCAAGCAAATTGACAAAATCGACGCCCACAACTGCTTTGTGTTCTACTTGTGCATAGAATCTACGCATAGACCTAGCTCATGATGCCACTGTTCGGGATCGTAGCAGAAATTTAAAATTTTCTACGCATCACCAAGATCAATCTATGGAGTAATTTAGCAATGAGGGGAAGGAGAGTGCATCTACATACCCTTGTAGATCGCTAAGCGGAAGCGTTCAAGTGAACGGGGTTGATGAAGTCATACTCGTCGTGATCCAAATCACCGATGATCCTAGCGCCGAACGGACGGCACCTCCGCGTTCAACACACGTACGGAACGGAGACGTCTCCCACGCCTTGATCCAGCAAGGAGGAGGGAGAGGTTGAGGAATAAGTACAACAGCACGCCGGCGTGGTGGTGGAGGAGCTTGTGATTCTCCGGCAGGGCTTCGCGAAGCACCATGGAGGAGGAGGAGAAGGTAGGAGGAGGGAGGGCTGCACCAGGTTCAAGGGTGTGGCCGCCCTCCCACCCCTCCACTATTTATAGGTGGGGGGAGAGGTGGGCCGGCCCCCCTAGATCCCATCTAGGGTTGGGGGCGGCGGCCAAGGGGGGAGGAGTGCCTCCCAAGTCAAGTGGAGGCCCTCCCCCTTAGGGTTTCCCCTCTCCCATGCGCATGGGTTTTGGGGGGGCTGGTGCCCTTGGCCCATTAAGGTTAGGGCGCCCCCCTACAGCCCATGCTGCTGTATTGGACATGGTGGATCATTTTCCGGACCTCCGGACCCCTCCGGAATCCTCCAGAACCTTCTGGAAGCTTCCCGGTACAATACCGAAAAAAACTGAACTTTTCCCGGAACCCAAACAACAACTTTCCATATATAAATCTTTACCTCCGGACCATTCCGGAACTCCTCGTGACGCCCGGGATCTCATCCTAGACTCCGAACAACATTCGGTAATCACATACAAGTCTTCCTAATAACCCTAGCATCATCGAACCTTAAGTGTGTAGACCCTACGGGTTCGGGAACCATGCAGACATGACCGAGACAACTCTCCGGCCAATAACCAACAGCGGGATCTGGATACCCATGTTGGCTCCCACATGTTCCATGATGATGTCATCGGATGAATCACGATGTCGAGGATTCAATCAATCCCGTATTCAATTCCCTTTGTCCAGCGGTATTGTACTTGCCCGAGATTCGATCGTCGGTATCCCGATACCTTGTTCAATCTCTTTACCGGCAAGTCTCTTTACTCGTTCCGTAACACATCATCCCATGATCAACTCCTTGGTCACATTGTGCATATTATGATGATTTTCTACCGAGTGGGCCCAGAGATACCTCTCCGTTTACACGGAGTGACAAATCCCAGTCTCGATTCGTGCCAACCCAACAAACACTTTCGGAGATACCTGTAGTGTACCTTTATAGCCACGCAGTTACGTTGTGACGTTTGGCACACCCAAAGCACTCCTACAGTATCCGGGAGTTGCACAATCTCATGGTCTAAGGAAATGATACTTGACATTAGAAAAGCTTTAGCAAACGAACTACACGATCTTTGTGCTAGGATTAGGATTGGGTCTTGTCCATCACATCATTCTCCTAATGATGTGATCCCGTTATCAAAGACATCCAATGTCCATGGTTAGGAAACTGTAACCATCTATTGATCAACGAGCTAGTCAACTAGAGGCTTACTAGGGACATGGTGTTGTCTATGTATCCACACATGTACCTGAGTTTCCTATCAATACAATTCTAGCATGGATAATAAAGGATTATCATGAACAATGAAATATATAATAATAACTAATTTATTATTGCCTCTAGGGCATATTTCCAACAAAAATGCCGTGTCGAAGCCGCTTATTCTCCTTCACGGAGTCCGCAAGCTGGGCTCGGACATCTTTTAGTTCCACGCCCAGCCGGATATTGGCGTCTGGAGATTATTTTTCTCCTGGCTGACCTGCGTAAGCACGCGCTCGCTAGCATTTAGCTGTCGATTAGCACGTTGCACATTCTCCGGCACAACCTCCGGATTCACTCCGGAGTCATCTGCAACATCTATTGTTAGATTTGCATACATGTTGCATACTATCTGGTACCTGTCATTCTTTGCAATGGAAACAAGTGTTACCTGAGGGGGCCTTCTCGGACTCCTTCAACATGGCAAACGTTGCCCGTAGCTGGACTTTTCACTCTTCCAGCTCTTGAGACAATTGGGTATTCTTCTCTGTAAGAACCTACACAAATAATGATCCTTAAATCAGTCGTGTCAATTGTTTCAAGTCTTAGGGGCTACTGATATATATAATCGTCAGATTTTCTTACCTGTATATCCTTTACATACTGGTCCGTGGCTCTGGAAAGACCGTTTCGAGCAGCACGGATGTACGTGTCTCCTGAGTTGAAGGCATCGAACGCCTCTTGGGAGAAACAAGCATCACGGAGTACGGCCCGGCGACGCCTGTGATTTATGGCACTCTCCACTTCGGAATTTGTAGCGGATAGTCTATCCGGATCCTCTGTAGGAGGAGCATCCGGCGTTCACCCCGTGTTAGCTTCCGCCTCTATGTCTGGCCCTGCAGCCCGACTGGTGGATGCGTGATCGGCAACCTCTCCGGATATAGTCCGGCGAGCGTTTTCCTACTAGGAAACATGGACGTCATTATATTTTAAGGAAGACGACAACCACAGAGCGAGGTTCTGTACCATACCTCTGCGTCGGCGTCTCAGTCCTGACCGCCTTCCTTTTTGGCCTACCCGGCTTCAATGTCCCTTGTTGACAAGCCACTGCGGGTTCGGCATGGCGTCCCGAGGGCCTTCCCTGTAAAACACCATATGTGTACGATAGGTGAAGTGCATAAAAGGGGATCCTTCTCGGAAGTTGGGGCTCCAGTTTTTCTTACATGCGATGCAGGGAGTAGCCCAGGATAGTCGGCTATGATGGCCACCATGGCATCATCGCAGCTCAACTGATAGAATGTCATGTCGATCAGCTCCACAAATATGTCCCGATCCTCTTCGAGTCCGGGATCGAGGGCCTGGTCAGGGTCCTCCGGTTGTGGAGGTGGGCTGTTGACCTCCCTTACAGCTTTTCACAATTCCTGCCATGAAACGGCAAGGTGAGTATTTATGACAAAGAATGTGGGAAGGTTGGGAGTAAAAAGTGACAGCTCACCCATCTTGGAGGGTTGTACATGGAGAATCCATCCTGTGGCTTAATACGGATGAACTCCTCTTCCTCTCCCTTGAACAAAGCAAACAGAATTTTTGCTAGAGCAGCAGCTGAGTCTGGTCCCTTACGCACGCAGCGGGTGGCATCATCTTCCCCGTTAAAGCGCCACATGGGGTGCCCTCGATATTGAAGTGGATGCACCCCCCACATTATACATATTGAAATAACCTTGATTATTGTCAATCCTGATTGAGCCAGCGCTTTTATCCAGCCCATCAGGTAAAGGACTTCTCCGTTATCTTCCTCCTGAGGGCTTCATGGGCGCCAGCTTCGATGTTTCTTCAAAGGGGCATTGTCGAACTCGGGAAGACCCATCCGAATAGGATCTGGAAGGGGGACGTCCTCCATGTAAAACCACTCCGAAGGCCAGTCTTCGGACGTCTTCTTCGGGGTACCGGACAGGTATTCGGTCCTGGCGACGCGCCATATTTCGGCTCCGCCCACTTGATATATTGACCCCTCCTGTGTATGGGGCACAAGGCAGAATAGCCTCTTCCACAGCTCGAAATGAGCTTCGCAGCCCAGAAATAGCTCACAAAGGGCAACATAACCAGCGATGTGTAATATGGAAGCGGGGGTGAAATTGTGCAACTGGAGGTCGTAAAACTCCAGGAGCCCGCGGAGGAACGGATGGATTGGAAATCCAAGTCCCCTTAGTAAATAAGGGACAAGGCCTACCCGCTCCCCCTTGGAAGGATTGGGGAATTTCTCCGCTTGCTCCCCGCCATTATAGGTGGCGAGCCCGGCTCGGACAGGGACCATATATGCTGGAGGGAGAAATCCCTGGGTCTGTAACTCTACTAATTGACTGAGTGGGACGGAACACTTCTCCCAATCACCGGGCTTAGGGCTACGGGAGTGGGAGGAGGAGCTGCGATGGCCGGCCATGTTGGAATGGATTTTTCCGAGCGCGCTCCGATGGATACTCGCCGTGGGAGGATGGTGTGGTTTGGATCTAAGAATCCCCGTCCCTTTAATAGACAGTTTACTTACATGGCTAGGGTGGCAAATGTAAAAATGCCCTGGCTCCTCGCATTCGCTCGACACATGGAAGATAGACCTTATTGGGCGTAGAAGCCAAGAAGTGCAACATTTATGGGGAGCCAGACACTACTCAACAAATATTCATAATTTGGAGAAGAACCCGCCTTGCAATGCCGTAGACAATCTGCGCGCCGAACTCATCGTCATTGAAGCCTGGTTTGGGGGCTACTGAGGGAGTCCTGGATTGGGGGGTCTCCGGACAGGCGGACTATATCCTTTGGCCGGATTGTTGGACTATGAAGATACAAGATTGAAGACTTTGTCCCGTGTTCGGATGGGACTCTTCTTGGCGCGGAAGGCAAGCTTGGCAATGTGGATTTGTAGATCTCCTCCCTTGTAACCGACTTTGTGTAACCCTAGCCCCCTCAAGTGTCTATATAAACCGGAGGGTTTAGTCCTTAGGACAACATACAATCATACCATAGGCTAGCTCCTAGGGTTTAGCCTCTACGATCTCGTGGTAGATCAACTCTTGTAATACTCATATCATCAAGATCAATCAAGCAGGACGTAGGGTATTACCTCCATCAAGAGGGCCTGAACCTGGGTAAACATCGTGTCCCCTGCCTCCTGTTACCATCCACCTTAGATGCACAGTTCGGGACCCCCTACCCGAGATCCACCGGTTTTGACACCGACACCGTGCGTTCGGTACTTGGATCGGTCGGATCGTGAAGACGTACGACTACATCAACCGCGTTGTGCTAACGCTTCCGCTTTCGGTCTACAAGGGTACATGGACACACTCTCCCCTCTCGTTGCTATGCATCACCATGATCCTGTGTGTGCATAGGAATTTTTTTTGAAATTACTACGTTCCCCAACAGTGGCATCCGAGCCAGGTTTATGCGTAGATGTTATATGCACGAGTAGAACAGAAAGGAGTTGTGGGCGTGTGTATATACATATTGCTTGCCGTCACTAGTTGATTCTTGATTCAGCGACATTTGGATGAAGCGGCCCAGACCGACATTATGCGTACGCTTATGCGAGACTGGTTCTACCGACGTGCTTCGCACACAGGTGGCTAGTGGGTGTCTGTTTCTCCAACTTTAGTTGAATCGGATTCAATGAATAGGGTTCTTTCTAAAGATCAAAAAGCAATCACTATATCGCGTTGTGGTTTTTGATGCTTAGGTAAGAGCGGTTCTTGCTCAGCCCGTAGCAGCCACGTAAAACTTGCAACAACAAAGTAGAGGACGTCTAACTTGTTTTTGTAGGGCATGTTGTGATGTGATATGTTCAAGACGTGATGAGATATAAATTGTTGTATGAGATGATCATGTTTTATTGAAGTTATCGGCAACTGGCAGAAGCCTAATGGTTGTCTCTTTATTGCATAAGATGCAAGTGGCAGGCAAATTTATTTACTTTATCGCTATGCGATAGCAATAGTTGCAAAAGCAATAGTTGGCAAGACGATCATGTGACGGCACATTGATAGAGATCAAGATGATGGAGATCATGGTGTCATGCTGGTGACGATAGAGATCATGACTATACTTTGGAGATGGAGATCAAAGGCGCAAGATGATCATGGCCATATCATGTCACATATTTTGATTGCATGTGATGTTTATCCTTTATGCATCTTATTCTGCTTTGTTTGACGGTAGCATTATAAGATGATCTCTCACTAAATTTCAAGGTAAAAGTGTTCTCGTTGAGTATGCACCATTGCCAAAGTTCATCATGCCGAGACACTCAGTGATGATCGGGTGTGATAAGCTCAACGTTCATCTACAACGGGTGTAAGACAGTTTTACACATGCAGAATACTCGGGTTAAACTTGACAAGCCTAGCATATGCAGATATGGCCTCGGAACACTGGAGACCGAAAGGTCAAGCGTGAATCATATAGTAGATATGATCAACATAGTGATGTTCACCATTGAAAACTACTCCATCTCACGTGATGATCGGACATGGTTTAGTTGATTTGGATCACGTGATCATTTAGATGACTAGAGGGATGTCTATCTAAGTGGGAGTTCTTAAGTAATATGATTAATTGAACTTTAATTTATCATGAACTTAGTCCTGATAGTATTTGCATAACTATGTTGTAGATCAATAGCTTGCAATGTTACTCCCCGTTTATTTTGATATGTTCCTAGAGAAAAACTAAGTTGAAAGATGTTAGTAGCAATGATGCGGATTGGATCCGTGATCTGAGGATTATCCTCATTGCTGCACAGAAGAATTATGTCCTTAATGCACTGCACCGCTAGGTGACAAACCAATTGCAGGAGCAGATGCAGACATTATGAACGTTTGGCGAGCTCGATATGATGACTACTTGATAGTTTAGTGCACCATGCCATCGGCTCCTCCAGGAGCTGCTGCCAGATGCTGTCCAGCGCCGCCCCCACCGCCGCCTCGGACGCCGGATTAAGAAGCATCATCTTGTCTTGTTTGGTCCTAGGATGATATGAGTTCGCTCTTGGGATTCACCGAGCGTTTGTTAGTGGATTTTATGGAGGGGCTGGTTTCGGTCCCCCGGTTTATATAAAGAGTGCAGAAGGATGTCACGTGCTTCTAGCTTCGCCGAATGTTCCTGCTTTAGCCCCACGTGATTCCATTGTTTTTCTTATTGTTTTGGAAGGTAATGATGATGAATTGATGATGGTGTGTTGGATTAGTGGAGCACTCACGCTAACATAAGCATCAACGATTTTCCTAAGCACTCCTTCATGTTTTTTTAGGTCCCTTTTACAAACCACTAAGCATGGATGATCAAATTAAGTGCAGATCATGTGTTTGACTAGCTCTGCTTGCCAAACAGGCATGGCATCTCCTTGATAATCCCGACTCATTGTGTGCTACTATTCTAAGGGCCAAGTATTACCCTAATGGTGATTTGCTGAACTCCAAGCCAAAACATGGTGCTTTTTTCACCTGGCAAAGCATTATAGCAGGCATTACTACTCTCAAGCATGGCTATATTTGGCGAGTGGGGGATGGACATAACATCAATATTTGGGAAGATGTTTGGGTGCCAAATTATGCCACTAGAAAGATTATGACCCCTAAGGGGGGACATTTGTTATCAAAAGTGGTTGATTTGATTGACCCAGCCTCCAATAATTGGGATGAGGACCCGATTAGACAAACTATGTGGCTCATTGACACACAATGGTTTCTTTCAATCCCAATTTCGCAACATAATATGACATATTTTATTGCCTGGAGTTATATGAAAAATGGTATGTTCTCAGTACGGTCTGCTTACCATGTGGAGTGGAATTATCAGTATGTGAGTAAACTAAAACATTCGAACGGGATGGGGCGAACCACACCTAACCCTATATGGTGTCAGATATGGAAGTTATCTTGTCCGACAAATGTCAAAATCTTTTTATGGCGGACACTACATGGCACTCTCCCATGTCGGGCAACACTCACTAATAGACACATGAAGTTCTCGCCTCTTTGTCTTTCCTGCTCCCAGGGTGTAGAAGATACAAAGCACATTCTTTTCCTATGTATAAAAGCAAAGGAGATTTGGAAAAGGCTAGGGATGGATGTGATTATTGATAAAGCTTGTGAGATTGATTGTGCTGGAGAAAATCTAGCTAATCTAGCAAATGTACGAGAAATGGGGTACCAAAATGTACGAGAAATGATAGCTATCTCAGCTTGGTATCTATGGTGGGAAAGACGAAAATTAGTGCATAAGAAATTAACTCAGAATGCGACTCAAATATCAATGGGGATCATATCTCTCATATATAATTTTGTAAATGCATCATCTTCAAAGGCGTCTATGAAAAGGGGGGGGGGGGTTTGGCACTGTCCTCCTAGGGGCTTCGTGAAACTAAATGTTGACGTCTCACTATTTGGGAAATGCTTATACACAGGAGTTTAGTAGTAGCGCTTTTTATAAGAAAGCGTTGCTGCTAAATAACGGTACCGCTTGTCACTGAAGAGCGCTGCTATTGTTCATGTAGCAGTAGCGCTTGTGTCATAAGAAACGCTACTACTATAGTTGTCAACGGTTGCATGACAGTGTAGGTATACTAGTAGCGTCCGTATTTAAAAAGCGCTACTACTATTGTGCATAGCAATAGCGCTGTCTTCTGACGAGCACTACTGCTAAATAGCAGTAGCGCTTATTTCTAAAAAGCGCTACGACTATGCTTACCTTACCTGCCCCGCACGCGTCCCTCACTCTCCCTCACACACTCACTCGCCGCACGTCGTCGCCTGCCGTCTACCGCCGTCGCCTGCCGTCGCCGCCGACTCCCCCAAGGTATCTCCCTCCTCCTCTCGCCGTCCTCACCTTCGCCCCTCCCTCCTCCTCCTCTCGCTGCCCTCCTCTCTCCCTCTTCTCACGGTCCTCCTCTCCTCCCTTTCCGCTGGTGGCCCTCCTCCTCCCTCCCTCCTCCCTCTCCTTCTTTCTCCTCCTCCCTCCTCCTTCCCCTCCTCCTCCCTCCTCCTCCTCCTTCCTCCTCCTCCTGGCCTCCTCCCACCTCCTCCTCCCCCTTTCTGTATATAGGTTTTAGTTTTTGTTAAATGTAGGTTTTAGTTTTTAGTAAATGTAGGTTTTTAGTATATTTTGTTTTTAGAAAATTTGAATAAGTAATTTGAAAAGAATAAGTAAATGTAGGCCTTTTGAATAGAATAGTAAATTTTTAGAAATTTTGAATAAGTAAATTTGAATAGAATAAAATATGAAATTGAAAAAAAAGTAAATGTAGGTCTTTTGAATAGAATAGGAAATTTGAATAGAATAATTTAATGTAGCTTATGGAGTTTCACTAAGTCCTAAGATGACGATAATAATGTTTTTGTTTATATTTTGTTTTTGCAGAAATCAAGGAGCTCATGCATCATCCCCGCCGCCGTCCCTGTCACCGACCCCCTCCGACCTCGATCGAGGTGAGAGCAGCCGCCCCATGTTGTTAATTTAATTTAGGTATTTTAGGTGTTTAATCTTAGAATAATGTAGTATGAACCCTAGTTATGATCGAATCATTTTCAAAATGTAGGTTTTCAATTAGGTGTAGTTAATAGAATTTAGGTGTTTTAGGTGTCACATTTGTTGTTATTTTTTTTAGTTAAAGCAACTATTCCCGCATTGACGTCGATGATGCCTATCCCGCATCATCGTCGTCGACTCGGCGGAGGAGGCCTGGGCTTGGTGAGGAGCCATGTCCGGAACTGGGCTCCGCCGGGCTGGTACTGGGAGGTGCTACCTTCCGGGGGCGCAGCTTGGTGAGGAGCCAGCCCGTCGTTGACCCGAACCTTCTTTGGTGGCGGTCATGTGGGCCAGTGACGGTGCGGAGGCTTGAGGACCCCACGGAGGTGGTACATCACCGTGTCAGCGAGGAGGACGAGCACGTCCGTCGCTACATGGTTGCATTGGAGGGCAGGTTCTCCAATACCTGGGAGGTTCTTCAGAGATCTCACTGGAGCTATGATCCTGTGATGGTTCCTTCTCTTTGGGTGTCCACCGCCCGCGCCAATACCCGTCGTTTGCTACAGTTTTAGCTGTATTAGTGATTTATATGTATGATACTATTCGAGATCTATTAGTGATAATATTCGACGATGTATGAACGAAAGAGATGGTTTAGTTTTGCTTATTGAATGAATGCTAATTTAAATACTAATTTATTTATGATTTGGTTTTGCTTATTGAATGCTCAAATTGGAAAACTACTCCATCAAGTTTGAATGCTCATATGATGTAGATATAAACATGTATATCTTGTGTTGCTCAAATAGGATATGTGCTTGCCCAAGTGGCCGGCCATGTTTGCAAGTTACACCTCCTATAGTGGCCTATGTTTTGCCGGAGTGTTGATTAATTTCCGTTCCGGCAAATTTCAGGCACTCGATATGTCCTTTTTTAGCAAAGGTCATGCCGAATTTTTTCGTGAGTTCTGGCATGACTTGTGCTAGAATATGTAGGAAATATCGAGTGGCCTGGATTTTCTCGAAAAATAATTAAACGGCATTTCAGGTTGACTTTAAGTCTGTCGAGGCTCCATCACCGAAGGTCGAAAAATCAGTGAGGGAGTGTATCCACCATATATGAGAGAGGACGAAGAAGCCCGACTGTTGTCGTGGGGGTCGTTTTTCCTTCTTCTCCTTGTGCTAGACCTTTGTTATGCACTAGGGGAAGGAGGAATAACGACCATCACCAACGGTCGAAAAATCTATGAGGGAGTGTATCCACCATATATGAGAGAGGACAAATAATCCCGACTGTTGTCGTGGGGTCGTTTCTCCTTGTTCTCCTTGTGCTATACCTTTGTTATGAACTAGGGGGAGGAGGAGTAACGACCATCACCGACGGTCGCAAATGTCAGAGAGGAATCAGTGAGGGAGAGTCTCCACCATATAGACTCGGCAAACCGATAGTCAACCCGTGATGAATAATAATGATCTAATTTAATTTTTATAGTACATATATTGAATTTTACAAGTTTATTCTTTGAATTACGAACATAGGAAATATCGTCATCGGACGACGAAAGTCTCCCGGGGGAGTGCAACTGGTGGAATGACGACCGAGGTCTGTGCGACAGGCCTCACCTGGACGAAGATCGACGCTTCAGCATTAAGCTCCAGGAGACCTTCGATGTTGAAACGGTACGCAACAACGAAAAGTTTTTTTTCGTAATTAAGCATGACTTCAACTATTTCAACGTGTAATTTTCATCTTTTACAATTCGAGTTGCTTATCCCATGACATGCAAGACGCTATGTCTGGGAGAGGATGGGTTTTGAAGACCATGAAAATTTGGAAACAAAAAAAATTCACCTAAGGACCCATCATGATATGGATTTTGAAGTAAATCTGTATAATTCTGAGAGCGTAACCCATTTTGGTTGCAAAAATTGGGAAGCACTTTGCAAGATTTATGATTTTTATGAGGGTATGCTTGTCACCATGGATCTTGGTAATCCTGATATCAACCAAGACAATATGGACATTTGGGTCCTTGTTGATACGCTTCCAATTCTATCGCTATGTGAGTTTCTCAAACATAGTTATTAACTAATTTATATTTTTCATTTCAAAATAGTTGACAGCTTATTTCCATTGACAACTTATTTTCATTGTTCAAACAATGTGCGGAACATGGTAGACAGAACGTACAACACCGATGGCTCTGAGTTAACTTATCAGGAGAAAAATCATCTAGTCGCATTTTGTACTGATCTTGAGAATTACAATATCTATTATAAAACTCCTCCACATTATGGTCAACACGTGTCACTAGTGCACGTGTTGAACTACGGCAACATCCATGGAGATGCCATGGTAAGATTTTTTTTTAGTATTACGACATCCGTGCATCTTTTGCATAAACTCTTTTAAAACTTAACTACATTGCTAACTACGAAGTTATTACTATGTTTTTCAACAGAAGAAAATCCCGAATGATTGTGCGCCTCATCTGATGTATCAGAATGGTCACCTTGATGTTTTGAACATACGACCAGGTCATCCTATGAATCTCACCTGTCCATATCGGATGTCTAAAAGAAGTGGAGACATAAAAATAAAAGAATGAAAAAAATGTATGGACAGTCGTAAGGAGGTACTTAAAAGCAACATTGTGCGAAAGGCAAGAATTGAAGACAGGATAATCTTCATTCTCCATAATGGAGAGTCAGGGCCTATCTTGTTTTATGCTATTTTACCTAAGAGAAGGTAGTAGGTCCTAGTTAATAATACTCATGATCATGTGCTAAGAACAACTAAGTAGGATTGGTTAGATGACTATGATGATGATGTGGTATCGAGTAGAAGTTGTATGATCGATGATGATGAGTATGACTTGTTATTATGATACCAATGACGAGTTATTTATTATTATGATCGATGATGCATGATGCTAAGCTGTTATGTGAGCATGATTACTTATTATATATAACAGTGGGCGAAATGAATCTGGATTAGATTCAAGTGAAGCCAACATGTGGTGCACATCGAAAGTACTACTAATCCAAACTAGATCAAGTTTGGATTAGAGTAGTACTTTCGACATGCACCATATGTTGCCTCAACTTGAATCTACTCCACGTTCATTTCACCCACTGTTATATATAATAAGTAATCATGGTCATAAAATCATATGATGAAAGTACTGTACATAAAACCACACAATGAAAATAAGCTGTATTTTTAAAAATACATGAAAATGTAGGAGCAGCGTTTTTTAGAACAAGCGCTACTGCTACTTACAAGTAGCAGTAGCGCTGTCCAAAGGAAAATGCTGCTGCTAACTAGGTATAGCAGTAGCGCTCCCTATCCAGCGCTACTGCTACTAGTTAGCTGTAGCGCCTTAATGGTAGCGCTTGGCCCAACGCTACTGCTACGAATATTTCAAGCGATACTACTAGGGTTTTCCCTAGTAGTGTCTCCTTTAATCATGACATGCTAAAGGATACGATGGGGACAGTCTTGAGAGATGATAAAGATAGGTTTATTGCAGGAGGAAATGAAAAGATCGACTACTACGCGGATGCTTCGATGGCAGAAGTCTTAGCTCTCAAATTTGGCCTAACATTAGCGCAAAGGGCGGGATGTAACCGCCTAATCATCAACTCAGACAATCTGGAGGTGATTGAGACCATGCAGGACGGAGGACAGTTAGCCGGCGACGACGATTTTCCATGACTGTTATCACTATACATGTGATTTTATTATGACTAGATTCGAACATTGTAATAGAGAGGCAAATAAAGTAGCACATGAACTTGCTAGATTAGCTAGATTTTCTTCGACTTCGGATTGGTTCGAGGAACCCCTTATTGAAATTGTAATAATCCTCACAAACGATGTACTGGTTATTTCTAATGAATAAAGTTCCGTTTTAATTAAAAAAGAGTGCAGATCATGTGTTAGTGAAGCATGCATGGCCGCCTCTCTGCTTCATGCATTCGTTCATTCCATGTTATGGGAGATAACAATGGATAATTTTGTGCTTGCAAGACTCACACATGACTAACAAATTAATAATCATAAAGATAATGAGCTAACATAGGACATTGCATGACACTAAGCAATAATATATGTAGATTAAACTATTGCTTTGACGTGTCCGCGGACGTTTGGGATTTCTGATTTGATTTTCGAAAAGGATCGCTTTATTACTTAAAAGGTTTAAGCATTATACCCGACCTCTGCACATAGCCAAACAAGTTCTCTTACACAAACGAAAATTAAGAAGGCGAAATACAAAGAAACAAAGTATGTATAACGCCTAAAGCAGAGGTGGGCCAATTCTAAGATCATGCTGCCACCCATGTTGGGTAAAAGTATCCATCGCCGTATCCTCCAATCGTGTACACACCTCCGTAAACAGGCCTCGATTCTCCACACGTTGTAGAAAGGACCATAAACGAAGAGTCCCGGTACACCTGTATATAACCTGCATCAGAGAAGTACTTTTATCATTAAACACCTTATCATTTCTACATAGTCAAAGCGACCAAATAACGGCAAGCGCTCCCACCCTAAGAATAGTTCTAAACATGTAATCTATCCCATGTAACCAGTTGCCAAATACATTAGCAACACTACAAGGAGGATACAAACCAGAAGCTATCTGGATGACTGGCCATATAGAACGAGCCAATTTGCATTGGAAGAATAAATATTTTATTGTCTCATCATGGTGATAAAAGACACATTGCGGGCTTCCATGCCAATTTCTCTTAATAAGGTTATCTTTAGTAAGAATGACTCGGCGACGAAGATACCATGCAAAGATTGTATTCTTTAGAGGTATCTTCATCTTCCAGATCTTATTATTATCAAATGGCACATCAGAGTGGATTAACGATCTATACATAGACTCCACTGAGAATTGTCCATTCCCATGTAGGTTCCATCAAAATACATCAGACCCATGTGACAAATACACCATGGACAACCGCTGGAGCAGGATGTACCATGATTGAAGTCTGGGTCCAATTAAATCTCTTCTGAATGTCACATTTGACGGAAATGATTCCATTACCGTGGCGATAGTATCACCCTTATGATGCACAATGTTGTATAAAGCCGGATATTGTTCTTGGAGTGTGGCATTTCCTAGCCACTTGTCCTCCCAGAATCTAATTTCCGAGCCGTCCTTAATTGAGAAGGATCCATAGGAGAAGAAAATATTTCTTCGTAGCCATCAGACCTGCCCAAAAGTGAGAATCCCCAGGCTTCCAGTATACTTGAGATACCGCCTTAGAACCCACATATTTCCTTTTCAGGAGGGTTTGCCATACACCATCTCCCATCAGTAATTTAAACAACCATTTCCCAAGGAGGGCCCTATTCTTAACCTCAAGGTCATGAATACCCAGCCCACCTTGGTCTTTGGGACGGCAAACCACACTCCATTTAGCCAATCGATATTTCTTTTTCTCGCTATCTCCTTGCCAAAAGAATCTTGATCGGAAATAATCCAATCTATGTAAAACTCCTTTCGGCAATTGGAAGAAGGAAATCATATATAGTACCATGTTACTTAGTACTGAATTTTTTAGGACCAATCTTCCAACCAGAGACAGCAGTTTACCTTTCCAACTGCTAACTCTTTTTTGTCGTCTCTCCTCGACATGTTTCCATTCAGCATTTGTGAGTCTCCGATAATGTATCGGTATCCCCAAATATGTGATCGGAAACTAGCCCAACCCGCATCCGAATAGTTCGGCGCATAGGTGGGAGTCGTCTTGAGCCTCGCCAAAACAAAACAATTCACTTTTGTGAAAATTGATCTTAAGACCTGAGAGTTGCTCGAATGCGGATAAAATTAATTTCAGATTTCTCGCTTTCTCGAGGTCATGATCCATGAAGAGAATCATATCGTCGGCATATTGAAGTATAGAGAGACCACCATCAACTAGATGATTTACTACCCCATCAATTTGGCCATCAACCTTGGCACGCTCAATCATGACCGCTAGCATATCCGCCACTATATTGAATAGCATGGGTGATATGGAGTCACCTTGTCGCAACCCCCTTTTCATTTGGAAATAGTGTCCAATGTCATCATTGACCTTAATGGCAACACTACCTCCAGAAACGAAGCTATGGATCATAGCGTGCCACTCTGCAGAAAATTCTTTTTATTTTGAAAGTCTGTTGAAGAAATGGACATTTGACTTTGTCATAAGCTTTTTCAAAGTCTAATTTGAGTACCACCCCATTCAAATTTTTCGATGTAATTCATGGATTGTTTCATGAAGGATAACAACTCCATCTAGAATGTGTCTCCCTTGCATAAAAGCAGTCTGTGAAGGACGAACCACGTGTTCAGCAACCGTATTTAGTCTGATCGCCACAACCTTCATAAATATTTTAAAACTAACATTAAGGAGACAAATAGGTCTATATTGTTGTATCCTTTCAGCCTCATTAACCTTAGGTAATAAAATAATCTCACCGAAGGTTAAGCGAAACAATTCTAGTTAGCCAGCATGTTGGTCACTAAACAAAAGGAGAAGATCCGGTTTGATGACTTCCCATAAGTTCTGATAGAACTCAGCGGGAAAACCATCCGAACCCGGTGATGAAGCTATGTACCTAGGGTAGGGTCATGGATCTGTCCAACATACCCTCCCCAAGGACATCTCTACAAAGAATCAGAAGCAGTCGAAGAGAAACCATCATCCACTCGACCATGAAGATTTGCTCACTCGACCACCTTGAAGACACTCGACCACCAGGAGATGAGAAACCTTTCACTCTGCAATGGTCAGGGTTTAAACCATAGCTTTATGAGCATTTACAGCACTTTACTTCAGACATTACCTGTAACGTTCCCCCTTTATGGGCATTGAACCCTGAGTAACGGAGGGGAGCTGGGGTCCTGGCACACTCTATATAAGCCACCCCCTCCTCTGGGACAGGGGTTCGCACTTTCTGTAATTCACACACATATATTCAGTCGACCGCCTCTGGGCTCCGAGACGTAGGGCTGTTACTTCCTCCGAGAAGGGCCTGAACTCGTAAACTCGTGTGTACAACTCCTCCATAGCTAGGATCTTGCCTCTACATTCCTACCCCCTATTCTACTGTCAGTCTTAGTACCACGACACCTGGGGTTTTGTTGTGCTCCGTTAAGAAAAGTGCATTTCTAACTTCCTCCTTGGTGTACGGTGCTGTTAGAAATCCGTTTTCCTCATCAGAGACCTGGGGGATGTCATTTGTTTGGGACTCATCCATCGAGAAGTTTCCTTCCTCTGGGGCTCTGAACAGACTTTTATAATAATTAGTGATGTAGGATTTAAGTTGCTCATGCCCCTCAATCGTGCCCTCATCCTGTTGTAGGGAATGAATAATTTTCTTCCGGTGTCTGCCATTGGCGACTCCATGGAAATATCTAGTATTTGAATCACCTTTCAGGATAAATTGAGAGTTGGAATGCTGGTACCATTTGAGTTCCTCTTCACGCAGCATGCTAGCTATCTGTGCATTCCAATGACTCTTGATCTCGATTTCATGCTCAGATAAAGGTCTAACCTCTGCCAAAGCTTCTAACTCATAATGATAGATGAAAGACGAAGCTTCTCCTTTTTGAGGATACCCACCGTATACCTAGCCCAACCACCAATGAATTTGCGTAATGCACGCATTTTGTTATTCCATCTGTGAATTGGGGTATGCCCGGCCACTGGTTTCTCGCATACCTCCTTGACCATATCATGGAAGCCACCCCTAAGCAACCACTCAAGTTCAAATTTGAACTTGCGTCTATGTTGTGGTCGTGGCAAACCAGTAGTTAGGAGAATGGGTGCGTAGTCTACTATAGCCTCAATACGAGGTAGAGCACGAACAGACACCATGGAAAATTTAGATTCCCAGTCGGTATCCATTAAAATGCGATCTAGTTTCTCATATGTCGGCTCCGGAAGACTGTCCGCCCAAGTGAATTGTCTTCCAATTATGGAAACCTCTCGCAAATCTAGACTGTCGATGATAGCATTGAAAAGGAAAGGCCAATGATTATCAAACTTACCGCGGCTTTTCTTATTTGGGAAATCGAAGCAAATTAAAATCCCCACCTATAAGAATGGGGTAGGGATTATCTTTTGCCAGATTAACCAATTCAGGGAGAAAATCAGCCTTGAACTCGTCTTGGGCTGCCCCATACACGACAACGAGGGTCCATGTGAAGTTGTCGACCTTGTTGCGAATATGGAGTTTAATGTGAAACTCACCATCCGAGGTAGCCAAAACATCCATAGTCCCTGTATTTACGCCAAGTAAAATGCCCCCGGAACGACCTCTAGGCAGTCAAGAAATCCAAGTAAAGTCTATCCCGCTAGACAGACGGTTTAGCTGACTTACTAAGAAATCACGTTTCTCTGTTTCAGAGATAGTCAAAAAATCTAAATTGTACTTCCTATTACATTCCACAGTGAATAAATGTTTAGCCAAGTCACGAAGACCTCTGCTATTTCTGATTTGATAGAGGGCGTTGGAGATGCCCTTAATTGCCCGTGGCAACGCAGCGGTATTACGCTAGTCCTGCAATGATATTTGTTAATGAAGAAAGAGTGACATTCTATGCGAAAAGAAAACCCGCATACACACTATCACCATCCAGCATGCGCCGTACGTTTGTGTTCGTTCGCGCCTGTGCATGTAAAGGTTCTGTAAACAAGATAACATAAAGTTTGTTTCGTAGGTGTAGCAGCATATGCTGCCGTTCTCGCCACGGCACGTGGTGCATTTCACCAAGCGCCCCTAGCGCTTGACCTCGTCGCCGAACCTATGTAGCAGCTCGTCCTCGCCAACCAAAGTATTCCAACCTCATTTGATTCATGTCGGAGTATATATACTCCGATACTAGACTCCCGGCTCGGCGTGAACTAGTGACTCCTCGGGCTCTCGCGACCGCGTCGCCCCCACGGGCGACCGGCCACGCCCCGATCTCCTTCTCCAGCGACCCTCCCTCCCCGCCGCCGTTGTCGGCGCTCGCCGCTGGGCCTGGCCCGGGCGACGCTGGCGGCAGCGGCCCCCTCGCAATTCCCCTCTCGGCACTCCTCTGGCGCGGGACGGAGCAGGCTGGGGGGGTGTCCCTAGGCGGCGGGGTCTTGGCGCTGCGCAGGCGGATGGCTGGGCGGTGGCGTCGCCGTTGGCAGCGGGGTAGCGCGGCGGCGCATTCTGGCGGCGCCCGCTCAGCCCAGATCTAGGCCCTTCGGGCCCCATCTGGGCCCGGGCGGGCTGGCGGTGGGGTGCGGCTGCGGCGCGTCCTCCAGGAGGCGGGGGGAGGCGAAGAACGGCAGGGTGCTGGCGGCGCCATCGCCGGCTTGCTGCAGCGTGGCGGCGGGGCTTAGCGGGCCCGTTTCGGGCCTGGCCGGGCCAGGGGTGGTCTGGCATGTCCTGCCGCCGCATCCGGCCGGCTACCGCGACGGTGCCGGAGGTTCTGGCCTCCCGCACGACGGCGGTGGAGGTGGTTCCCTCCCGTTCGGCTTCGGTGTTGCTTCTCCCTCCACGGGGCACTTCTCTCCGGTTCTCTTGGCCTCGTGTTAGTGTCCGCAGTGAGGCGGCGTGGGTGGCGGCACAACCGTGATGACGCATGGTGGTGGGCGGTGGTCTGACTGGTCGGCTCCGGTCCGTTGGGCGGTGGGGATGGAGTGCGGGAGAAATCCTTGCCGGTTCTTCGGCTTCGATGCGGTGACACCTGCGGGTGCCACCATTCCTCCCTGGAGGGTGTCGGTGATATCCATCCCCCACCTCCCTCCGCGTGCCAGGGGAAACTCTAGGACATGTCCGGACAGCAGCGTCGTCGGCGTCGCATTTCTTTTTGGAGGTGCTGCTTGATACGCGGTGGTTCGGAGCCTCGGGTTGTGGTGGTTTGTGTCTGGAGGGCGTAGCGGTGGCGGGTCATCCGCGCTTTGTCGAGCTGCCGTTGTTGGCATTTGTTTCTTCTTCTTTTTCTTTTGGGCTTGCTGTGCTGTTCGCCCCAGCTCTCCTTATATCGGTGTTGGTTGCTTTGGAGTACAAAGCAGGGGAAAACCCTTTTTCGGTATATATACTCCCTCCGTCTTAAAATTTTTATCTTAGATTTGTCTAAATACGGATGTATTAAGTCATATTTTGGTATTAGGTATATCCGTATCTAGACAATTCTAAGACAAGAATTTTGGCACGGAGGAAGTACAAGATACTTAATACTTTGTCGTGCACAGTCACGTAGTATGGAGCTAGTTGACGAGAAAGGGATTGGGTGGATTTGGCGGTTCATTCGGCGTCAAGGCTCCACGGTACTACTCTAGAAGAAAAGCCTGAGCCGTGACGAGGAGTAATCATGTTGTTGTTGGGATGGGACTCCCTTGGAAGAGACAGGTGAAACTTCAGGGTGGTTTCCTCTGTCCACGTGCAACAATGGGCTCACTATTTTATTGTGCAAGGAAGGAAAATCTAGTGATGCACTGATGCTCCAGTGTTCCATTCAGAAGATACAAACTAATCCTATACTTCATCTTCTAGAGTTTGTGTGGAGAGGCTTGCAGCTGCAAATCAACCTCGAAGTAGATGACGAAATCCCCATGCAGTGTTGGAGAGCTCTCGAGCAGCCGTGCTACCAAGTTCCCAGTCTACTCTCGAGTAGGTCGAAATCCAAAATGCTCTTGTAGCCGTGTCGTGCCGCAGAGTGCAGACACGATGGTGCGAGGATTTCAATCCAACATGACATGCTGTCTGCCCGTGTCTGGAACGGACTACCGGCTTCGGCTTGCGCCTGAGCCAACTTTTCCGAGGTGCACCGAACCTGTCGCTCGATCCGATCAGCATCAACGACTTGCGGAAGAGACGACCAGAGAAGTGGCGTGTCACTTTCCATCCGGCTTAGACTTTCCGAAATGAATCCTCACGTGTTGTGCTGACCGTTCGGGACGGGGATGAGAGTGTTCATGCAGCAGCGGGTGCAAGTTGCGGCGTCTCACGCCTTCCAGGATGCTTCCCCGCGACAGAAACCACTGATCCCATTCCCATGTTGGCATGGCTGACTGAGTGACAGAGAAGGGAGGAGGTTTTGGCCCGGATGGAGGGCGGTCGCCATCGGTTCGAAAAATCCGTGCCCATTCAAGCCCTTTGACGTAACAGCGCGGCGACGGATGGATATAGAGACCTGTAAAAAGAAAGCTACCTGTAGAGCAGCTGGTGGTCTAGTGGACACCCGCTAGGATTCAGTTTTTCTTTTTCTTTTTTGAAAGGAACACTCTGCATTCCATACAAGGTAGTGCTGGTAGAGTCTCCAGCTACATGGTCTTATACAGAGGATGGAAGTTTGTCAAGCCAGATTTCCCATGTACTCCTACTCATGGTTGTGCCATGTTCAGCTAAAGTTTGTGCAACATGATTATGCAACATGATTACATTCCTGGTTATGGTTACAATGTTCGACGGATACATGAGATGAAGAAACTCTAAGTTGATATTTGATATCCCTAAAAATAACACCTAACTATGAAAGATCATAAGTATTTGACGTTATAGCCTGCTTCAGTAAAAGAAAGTCGGTTTCTATAATTAGCCAATCACATCCCATCCCGATTGCCACGTTCACAGCATGGAGCATCACCAATGCTTCAGAGTGAAGGGCATCTAATAAGTATTATAGGTTCCTTCTCCAGCCGCTATTAATGCACCTACATCATTTCTTAGAGTGAAGCCCCAACCTCCAGAATGAGTCTCCTCTCGAAAGGCACCATCTGTGTTAATCTTCATAATTCCCAATGGAGGAGGAGTCCATCTATGGATAGTGTTTCTGTCTCGTGTGCTTGCTTGGCTGCACATTGTTCAGAGCATTAACCAGATAGTGATCAATTGAGAAACGTATTTCATTGTTCGACTTGACTCTAACTCCCACATTAGCTTTGTTTCTCTAGTGCCACCACATCCAATGGATAATTTAAGTTTTAAATTTTTCTTCTTCATTAAGCTCAACAATTTCTTTCATGAATTTAAAGGAATCTCGACATTCAAGTGATCGAAGCCTAATGTGTTCTAACAGAGCATGTCTTCATATGCCTTTTACCTTTTTACATGTTAAGAAACAATGACCAGCATCTTCATCGCATCTAAAACACAGAGGACAAATGGTGTCAACATCTGTACCTCTGTGTTGAAGTTTTGTATGTAAAGGCAAACTGTAGGCGGCAATCCACCATAAGAAATGTAGCACCTTGCATGGCTCTAATCCTGATCATAGGTCGGGCTGGGCTGGGTTTCGGCCAGGCTTGCAAAAGACCGATCCAAAAACTACAAGCCCAAGCATGATCTAAAGGCTGAAGCCCTAAAACCCTGCCCAAAGATTAGAAAAATAGATGCCGACTCGGTAGGACGCCTCATATTTCGCACGTAGGTCGCCCGTGATTGACCCATCGCTCACCCCTCCAGCGTGCTCGATCAGCGTTTAGGCCGACCCATTTTAGGCGTATTCCTCACCGGTTTTGGGAAGGTTCTATAACCTTCACAAAGCCAGTTTTTTTTCTTTCTATTATGTTCCTTTTTAATTTTATTTCTTAATTTTCTCTTTTTTTGTTCTTTTTTTATTTTTCTTTATTGTTTTCCTTTTTCAGGAACAACTTTCAAACTTTCAAACTTTTTTGAAATTGTGAACATATTTTTAAAATTCGTGAATATTTTTTCTCAAATTTGTGAACAATTTCTTTAAAATCATGATTTTTTTTTTCAAATTCATGAACATTTTTACAAATTTGCAAACATTTTAATTTTTTAAACAGTTTTCGAATTCATGATCTTTTTAACAAAGTCACAAATATTTTTTGAAATTTCAAACATTATTCTAAACTCGTGAACATTTGAATCAGCGACATTTTTTAAAATCACGTACATTTTATGTTTGGTGATTTGTTTTTTGAAATACATGAACATTTTTTAAATTCATGAACATTGTTTCGACCGAAGTAATTTTTTCAATAATTGGAAACTATTTTAAAATTTTACAAACATTTTTTCGTTTTTTTTTAACATTTCTTAAAATTTTCATGAATATTATTTGGACTCGTGATTTTTATTCAAATTGATGAATATTTTTTGAATACGGGAACTTTGTTCAAAACCATGAACTTTTAAAATATACAAACAGTTTTTTTACAAAGACCTCAGTGTCTATCTTTCGAAGTAACCCGTCATTACTCATACCGACATGCAATTTTCTTAGTAAAACTTGAAAAGTATTAGACACCTGAACTGTAACGCCCCGTGACCGATGTGCCAGGTGTCCTTTAGTTATGCGCTGTTGTTGCCTTGTCATTGCTTGCATGTCATGCATGTCATATCATGTCATCATGTGTATTTCATTTGCATACATGTTCGTCTTATGCATCCGAGCATTTTTCCCGTTGTCCGTTTTGCAATCCGGCGCTCCTATGTCCTTCGGTGTCCCTTTCCACCTCTTTTCGTGTGCGGGTGTTAAATGTTATCATACTGTACCGAGACTTGTCATGCGGCCTTGGTTTACTACCGGTAGACCGCCTGACAAGTTTCGTACCATTTGGACTTCATTTGATACTCCAACGATTAACCGAGGGACCGAAAAGGTCTCGTGTGTGTTGCAGCCCAACGCCCCTCCAATTTGGCCCAAAACCCACCTAAACCTCCTCCATCATCTAGAGCGTTTTATCATGATCGCGTGGCCGCAAACCGCACCTCATTTGGAGCCTCCTAGCTCCCTATACCTTTATTTAAAGGTCACTCCCCGAAATTTTCGGGCAAACCCTAGATCCCTCCCTCTCCTCGTGTGCAGGACATAAACCTCGTCGGCGGACGTGTCCGTTTCAACCGGCGCCGCTGCCCGCGCCCAATCAGGGCGTGCCACGTGTACCCGGGCGGCCCCCTCCACCGCAGCCCGCTCGGGCCCGCGTCCAGCCCTCCCCGCCGCCATTTCGGGCCGCGCCTCCTCACCAACCGTGCCGCCGTCTTCCCGCCGTCCGACGTCCTCCGGCCACCGCCTCCCCTCACCGGACTTCGCCGGAGAGGCGCCGGCCACCACCGCCGCATGCGCCGGAGCCTCGTCCCGTGCCGCCATCTCTGCCACCTGGAAGCCGCCCCGACGCCCAGCTCCTGTCGTCGCCACGCCCGCAACGCCTCCCGAGGCCGCCGCCTCCATCTTGCGCCGGCCACCACGCCCTTCGTCGCCCGTTCGCCAGCAACCTTGCCACCCGATCTCGGCTTCCGCGCAGCGCCGCCACGAGCTCCCTCACCGAGCTCCGCCGCTGGCCGGACCTCTCCGCAGGCGTCGCGCCTCCCCGCTGCCTCCTCCTCGTCGCGTCACCACTTTCCTCGTCGCCGGCGATCGCCGGAACGCGCAACGCCTCGCCGGAGTTCCTCCCGGATCAGATCTGGTGGATCGGGATCAGATCCACCCATCCCTCCAACCAAACGTCTCCCTCCGATCCGGATCCCTCCGTCCCGCACCGCTTCGTCCCGGGTTGACTTTTCCCGAGAGGTCCAAATTTCACTGAGTCCCCCAGATTTCAGTATTTTTTGAGCATTTTCATCGCATCATAACTCTGTCATTGTAGCTTCGATTCGCGCGTGTAGCATATCAAAATGTTCGTCTCGACGAGTACATCATTTCATCTCATTGCATCATTTTCATTTGAGCTCATCTTGATGCCCGCAATGCTGTTGGAAGAGGGCTATGTGATGATTATGTCAGATCTGTTTCAGCAAATGGTCTTTTGTCATTTTTGCCATGTTTAATGTGTGCATGCTATAATCCTGAGCTCTACATGTGTTTTGTTATATGCCATGCCATCTTTACAGGGGCGTATGCCATGCATTTTTGTGATCTTTGTGGTGACTAGCACAAGCATGCAAAGTAGCTTACTCGATGATGCTGATTTCAGGGACTTTGAATTTTACTAAGTCCTTGCCATGTCCTTATTTTAATGCCATATGTTCATGTTGTTTCCCAGTGATCCGTGCCTCTTTTAAGGATGATCAGTAAGGATGTTTTGTTAATAATGTTGTGCTTTATCCATCCATGTCTTTGTTGGCATTTATGGAGCACCCTAGCTTGAGTCAATCGAGCTCTACTTTTGCTATTAAATGTTCCTGGCAGGTTGTTAACATATTTAATAATTTTGCCGAGCTTATTGTTGTTGATTCGTGCATGTTATGTTGTTGTTCTTGCCATGTATAGCTTCTATGCCATGTCTTCTTGATGGGTGTATGCTTAGATTATCATGCCATTCTTTTTAGTGAGTGTATCGAGCTCGTAAACATGCCTACTTGTTAATCTGTTTGCATGCTTGTGAATCTGTTTATGTTTTTGCTATGTTCACATGCTTGCAATTGTATTTTCTGATCCCTTTTGGCTCATGGTCACTAAGGAACTTTTGTTATGTGCTTTGAGTAGCTTCATGCCATGCCTTGCTTTGCCATGATATGTTCCTGTAGCATGTACTTATCATGCTCTAAACATTGCTTCCTGATGATAAATTCCTGATATCCTGTTAATTTCACTAAGTGTGAAACCAGCAACCTTTTGTTCTTTTGCCATGCTTGTTTGAACCTGTTATTGAGTGAATTAGCCGTAGCTCAGTGTTCATCTTTTGTCAAGCATCATGAGTGGATCCCTGCCATGTATTTTGTTGCCATGTTTGAGTGTTGTAGCATATTTATCTTGATGCATTTAGTTTGCTACTTGCTGTTTATCGCAGATCGGTGCCATATTTGTTTTGCTTGTCATTTCCAAACCGTGCACCCGATTCCGGTGATCTTTATATCGATTTCGACCGAAATCAACTCCTCCTTCCAGTGGCACTCTTGGTTTTCCAAGTTGAGGCAAGGTTCAATCATTCCTTTCCAAATCATGCATATGCACCGCATACCGCATCCCGCATATCATGCCATGTTCATGTGTTGGTTGTTTACTATGATGTGTGCTTCTTTCCGGTGTTGCTTCTTCGGGTTGGTTCCGATAACGTCGTGTTTGTGAGGACCCGTTCGACTACACCCATTTTTCTTCTTCATGGACTCGTTCTTCTCCCTTGCGGGATTTCAGGCAAGATGACCATACCCTCGAAATCACTTCTATCTTTGCTTGCTAGATGCTCGCTCTTTTGCTATGCATATGCTGCGATACCTACCACTTGCTTATCATGCTTCCCATATTGTTAAGCCAAGCCTCTAACCCACCTTGTCCTAGCAAACGGTTGTTTGGCTATGTTACCGCTTTGCTCAGCCCCTCTTATAGCGTTGTTAGTTGCAGATGAAGACTGGAGTTTGTTCCTTGTTGGAACATGGATATTTTGTTGGGATATCACAATATCTCTTATTTAATTAATGCATATATACACTTGGTAAAGTGTGGAAGGCTCGGCCTTATGCCTGGTGTTTTGTTCCACTCTTGCCGCCCTAGTTTCCGTCATATCGGTGTTATGTTCCCGGATTTTGCGTTCCTTACACGGTTGGGTTATAATGGGAACCCCTTGATAGTTCGCCTTGAATAAAACTCCTCCAGCAATGCCCAACATTGGTTTTACCATTCGCCACCTAGCCTTTTCTTTCCCTTGGGTTCTGCAGACTCAAGGGTCATCTTTATTTAAACCCCCCTGGGCCAGTGCTCCTCTGAGTGTTGGTCCAAACTGAGCTGCCTGCGGGGCCACCTCGGGGAAACTTGAGGGTTGGTTTTACTCGTAGCTAGTCTCATCTGAGTGTGCCCTGAGAACGAGATATGTGCAGCTTCTATCGGGATTTGTCGGCACATTCGGGCGGTGTTGCTGGACTTGTTTTACCATTGTCGAGGATGTCTTGTAACCGGGATGCCGAGTCTGACCGGATTGTCTTGGGAGAAGGAATATCCTTCGTTGACCGTGAGAGCTTGTGATGGGCTAAGTTGGGACACCCCTGCAGGGATTGAACTTTCGAAAGCCGTTTCCGCGGTTATGGGCAGATGGGAATTTGTTAATGTCCGGTTGTAGATAATCTGAAGTTGAACTTAATTAAAATACATCAACCGCGTGTGTAACCGTGATGGTCTCTTCTCGGTGGTGTCCGGGAAGTGAACACGATGTTGGAGTTATGTTTGACGTAGGTTGTTCTAGGATCACTTCTTGATCATAGTTCATCGATCGTGCTTTGCCTTCTCTTCTCGCTCTCTTTTGCGTATGTTAGCCACCATATATACTAGTCGCTTGCCGCAGCTCCACCTCATACCTTTTACCTACCTATAAGCTTAAATAGTCTTGATCGCGAGGGTGTGAGATTGCTGAGTCCTCGTGACTCATAGATACTTCCAAAACCAGCTTGCAGGTGCCGATGATACCGTGCATATGACGCAACCGAGCTCAAGGAGGAGCTTGATGAAGATCGTGTTCGTTATGTCGTTTTCATTTCCGGTTGATCAGTAGTGGAGCCCAGTTGGGGTCGATCGGGGATCTGTGTAGCATTTGGGGTAGTCTTCTTTTATTTTGGTTCTGTAGTCAGACCTTGACTGTATCTGGGTGATGTAATGCCTTATTCATGTAATTGTGTGAAGTGGCGATTGTAAGCCAACTATGTATCTTTTCCCTTATGTATTACATGGGTTGTGTGAAGATTACCTCACTTGCAACATTGCTTTCAATGTGGTTATGCCTCTAAGTCGTGCTTCGACACGTGGGAGATATAGCCGCATCGAGGGTGTTACAAGTTGGTATCAGAGCCTTCCCCGACCTTAGGAGCCCCCTGCTTGTTCGAATCGCTGGTGTTGTTGAGTCTAGAAAAATGTTTTGAGTCATTTAGGATTATATATATCGGAGAGTTAGGAATTCTTTTTACTCCTCAGTCCCTTCGTCGCCGTGGTGAGGCATCCTGACGTAGAGTTTTGACTCTTCTCTTCAAAAATTTCACAAAAAAAATTTAGGATCACGCGGGTATCTTGGAATTGTCCCGATGGTTTTGTGACGAGAACATTATTCGTGGTGCCTCCTGACATTTAGGGGTTGTGGCAGTTGATACGTCTACAACGTATCTATAATTTTTGATTGCTCCATGCTATATTATCTACTGTTTTGGACTATATTGGGATTTATTTTCCACTTTTATATTATTTTTGGGACTAACCTATTAACCGGAGGCCCATCCCAGAATTGCTATTTTTTTGCCTATTTCAGTGTTTCGAAGAAACGGAATATCAAACGGAGTCCAAACGGAATGAAACCTTCAGGAACGTGATTTTCTCACCGAACGTGATCTAGGAGACTTGGACCCTACGCCAAGGCATCAGAGAGGCGGTCACGAGGGTGGGGGCGCCCCCCTCCCCCAGGGCGTGCCCCCTGCCTCGTGGGCCCCTTGGAGCTCCACCGACGTACTCCTTCCTCCTATATATACCTACGTACCCCCAAACGATCAGAACAGGAGCCAAAAACCTAATTCCACCACCGCAACTTTCTGTATCCACGAGATCCCATCTTGGGGCCTGTTTCGGAGCTCCGCCGAAGAGGGCCGTCATCACGGAGGGCTTCTACATCATCATAGCCTCTCCGATGAAGTGTGAGTAGTTTACCTCAGACCTTCGGGTCCATAGTTAGTAGCTAGATGGCTTCTTCTCTCTTTTTGGATCTCAATACAAAGTTCTCCCCCTCTCTTGTGGAGATCTATTCGATGTAATCTTCTTTTTGCGGTGTGTTTGTTGAGACCAATGAATTGTGGGTTTATGATCAAGTCTATCTATGAATAATATTTGAATCTTCTCTAAATTCTTTTATGTATGATTGGTTATCTTTGCAAGTCTCTCCGAATTATCTGTTTGGTTTGGCCAACTAGATTGGTAGTTCTTGCCATGGGAGAAGTGCTTAGCTTTGGGTTTGATCTTGCGGTGTCCTTTCCCAGTGACAGAAGGGGCGGCAAGGCACGTATTGCATCGTTGCCATTGAGGATAACAAGATCGGGTTTATTTCATATTGCATGAATTTATCTCTGTACATCATGTCATCTTGCTTAAAGCGTTACTCTGTTTTTAACTTAATACTCTAGATGCATGCTGGATAGCGGTCGATGAGTGGAGTAATAGTAGTAGATGCAGAATCGTTTCGGTCTACTTGTCACGGACGTGATGCCTATATACATGATCATGCCTAGATATTCTCATAACTACGCTCAATTTTGTCAATTTCTCAACAGTAATTTGTTCACCCATCGTAGAATACTTATGCTCTTGAGAGAAGCCACTAGTGAAACCTATGGCCCCCGGGTCTATTCTCATCACTTTAATCTTGCTTTTCTTTTTTACTTTGCCTTTACTTTTTACTTTGCATCTCTATACCAAAAATACCAAAAATATTATATCTACCAGATCTCACTCTCGTAAGTGACCGTGAAGGGATTGACAACCCCTAATCGCGTTGGTTGTGAGTAGCTATCGTTTTGTGCAGGTACGAGGGACTTGAGCGTGGCCTCCTACTGGATTGATACCTTGGTTCTCAAAAACTGAGGGAAATACTTACGCTACTCTGCTGCATCATCCCTTCCTTTTCGGGGAAATCCAACGCAAGCTCAAGAGGTAGCAAGAAGGATTTTTGGCGCCGTTGCCGGGGAGTCTACGCAAAAAGTCAACATACCAAGTGCCCATCACAATCCCTATCTCTCGCATTACATTATTTTCCATTTGCCTCTCGTTTTCCTCTCCCCCCAATTCACCCTTACCGTTTTATTTGCTCTCTCTCTCTATCCTCCCTCTCTATTTGCCTCTTTTTACCTGCTTGCTTTTTGTTTGCTCGTATGGTTGGAATAGTCGTTTATTTATTACTAAACTGAGAACCTAAGATCTATGGATCCTCATCCGCTTGATAATCTTTTTAAGAGATCCAGTTATGTTGAACCAATTGCTAGTGAGTTTTGTGCACTAGATTATCTTTATGAGGTTTTGCTTGAAATTCATGAATCTGAAAAGTGTGATGAAGTACTTCATGAAGTGATACACGATAGATCTTTGAATAAAAAGCATGATTGCAATGATGATAATATAAATTCTGTTAATATAAATTGTGCTAATAATACGCAAAACCCTAAGCTTAGGGATGCTAGTTTTGCTATATCCTCTACTTGTTGCAATGATCATGATTGGGGTGATTCTTCTTATGATCTTGAAATTTTATTTAAGCCCCATGATGAATATGAGATTTGTCGGGGATATACTCCACGGTATGACCCGGCTGGAATGTTAAACCGGCTGGGACTTGGTAAACCGACGGATGGTAAACCGGCGGAGAGTTAAGACAGAGAGTCAAGACAGATGGCTAAGACAGACGGTAAACCGCCTGGTATTAAACGACAGACAATGTTTAACCGACAGAACAATGTTAAACTGGCAGAACAATGTTAAACCGGCAGACCAATGTTAAACCAGCAGATGTTAAGAAGCCCAGGAAGGGAAGTCAAAATAGTTTAAGTTAAAGTCTGAGTTGGACTCCATATGTAACCCGCCCCTTCAACATATATAAGGAGGGGCAGGGCGCCCCAAGGGGGACAAGATTCACAAGTTCCACAGGTTTGACAAGTTAGGTTTAGACAATAGCTCTCAAGATAGAGCACTCTTGTAATCGTGATCATCATCATCAATATCAATGAAGCAGGATGTAGGCTTTTACCTCCACCGTGAGGGTCCGAACCTGGGTAAAACATCGCGTCTCTCGTCCCGCTCAACCCCTCTCAAGCTACCACATAGATGTGTTGGCCTCGCGACTAAGTCCTGACACTAAGGACATCTGCCGTGACAATTCCATGACAAGATTGATTATAATGTTTGCAATATTATTGAAAGTGGGTTCGGAAGAATGTCAACTTTAGATCCCACATATTTGGAGAACGCTCAATCTTATGAATTTTTTGATAAAGGTGGGTTTGGAGAAGTCATGACTTTAGTTAATGTTAATCCCACTATTTTGGAAGAGTGTCAACTTTGCATGTATGTGGATCGTGTTGAAAATATTTTATGTGATAGCTATTTTGTTGAATTTGCTTATGATCCCACATACAATTATTACGAGAGAGGAAAATATGGTGGTAGAATTTTTCATGTTACTAAATTACCTCTCGTTATGTTGAGATTGCTATTGTTTCTTTCCGCTTCCTTGCATATGCTAGTTTTTGCTTGCCTTGATAATTTGTTTGCCTATAAGATGCCTATGCATAGAAAGTATGTTAGACTTATATGTGTTTGTCACGTGTTTTATGATGCTCTCTTTGTGCTTCAATTCTTGTCTTTCATGTGAGCATCATTGAAATATTATGCCTAGCTATAAGGCTTTAAAGAAAAGCGCTTGTTGGGAGACAACCCAATGTTTATCCTTGCTGTTATTTAATAAATAAATTATCTAGCCTATGTTTTGGTTGTGTTTTTTTGTGTTTAATTAGTGTTTGTGCCAAGTAGAACCGTTGGTAAGACTTGGGGAAAGTCTTGTTGAACTTGCTGTAAAAAACAGAAACTTTAGCGCTCACGAGAACTGCTGTCATTTTTATTTGAAGAGTGATATTTAGTTAATTATTTTTGAATATAATTAATAGATAAATTCCTCACGTCCAGCAATTTATTTTAGAATTTTTGGGGTTCCAGATATTGCCCTAGCTACATATTACTACAGACTGTTCTGTTTTTGACAGATTCTATTTTTCGTGTGTTGTTTGCTTATTTTGATGAATCTATGGCTAGTAAAATAGTTTATAATTCATAGAGAAGTTGGAATACAGTAGGTTTAACACCAATATAAATAAAGAATGAGTTCATTACAGTACCTTGAAGTGGTCTTTTGTTTTCTTTCGCTAACGGAGCTCACAAGTTTTCTACTTTAAGTTTTGTGTTGTGAAGTTTTCA
This sequence comes from Triticum aestivum, assembly GCF_018294505.1. Classification (NCBI taxonomy): domain Eukaryota; kingdom Viridiplantae; phylum Streptophyta; class Magnoliopsida; order Poales; family Poaceae; genus Triticum; species Triticum aestivum. The sequence continues at coordinate 457,207,060 of NC_057809.1, forward strand.
AGTTTTGGGTGGATTCTTGTGATAGATTATGGAACAAGGAGTGTAAAGAGGCTAAGATTGGGGATGCCCATGGCACCCCCAAGATAATCGAAGGACACCAAAAAGTCAAAGCTTGGGGATGCCCCGGAAGGCATCCCCTCTTTCGTCCACTTCCATCGGTAATTTACTTGGAGCTATATTTTTATTCACCAACATGATATGTGTTTTGCTTGGAGCGTCTTGTATTATATGTGTCTTTGTGATTTAGTATGCCACAATCATCCTTGCTGTACACACCTTTTGAGAGAGCCATACATGAATTAAAATTTGATAGAATACTCTATGTGCTTCACTTATATGTTTTGAGCTAAGTAGTTTTGCTCTATGTGCTTCACTTATATCTTTTGAGCTAAATAGTTTTGCTCCATGTTCTTCACTTATATTTTTTGAGCGCTATAATTTTGCTCTATGTGCTTCATTAGATCTTTTAGAGCACGGTGGTGGATTCGTTTTAAAGAAACTATTGATCTCTCATGCTTCACTTAAATTATTTTGAGAGTCTCTTAATAGCATGGTAATTTGCTTAATAATAATATGCTCGGTATTCAAGATTTGTGAAACTTTCTTTTGAGTGTGTTGAATATTAAGAAAAGATTGAAGCATGATAATTGTTTTGAGATATGGAGGTGACAATATTAGAGTCATGCTAGTTGAGTAGTTGTGAATTTAAAGAATACTTGTGTTAAAGTTTGTGATTCCCGTAGCATGCACGTATGGTGAACCGTTATGTGATGAAGTCAGAGCATGATTTATTTATTGATTGTCTTTCTTATGAGTGGAGGTCGGGGACGAGCGATGGTCTTTTCCTACCAATCTATCCCCCTATGAGCATGCGCGTAATACTTTGCTTTGATAACTTCTAAATTTTTGCAATAAGTATATGATTTCTTTATGACTAATGTTAAGTCCATGGATTATACGCACTCTCACCCTTCCACCTTTGCTAGCCTCTCTAATACCGCGCACCTTTCGCCGGTATCATACACCTACCATATACCTTCCTTAAAACAGCCACCATACCTACCTATCATGGCATTTCCATAGCCATTCCGAGATATATTGCCATGCAAATTTCCACCGTTCCGTTCATGACACTTTCATCATTGTCATATTGCATATCCCGGTACACCGCCGGAGGCATTCATATAGAGTCATATTTTGTTCTAAGTATCGAGTTGTAATTGTTGAGTTGTAAGAAAAATAAAAGTGTGATGATCATCATTTTTAGAGCATTGTCCCAAGTGAGGAAAGAATGATGGAGACTATGATTTCCCCATAAGTCGGGATGAGACTCCGGAAGAAAAATAAATAAAAGAGGCCAAAGAAGCCCAAATAAAAAGAGGCCACACAAAAAAAAGAAAAACAAGAGAAAAGGCCCAAATAAAAAAATGAGAGAAAAAGAGAGAAGGGACAATGTTACTATCCTTTTACCACACTTGTGCTTCAAAGTAGCACCATGATCTTCATGATAGAGAGTCTCTCATGTTATCACTTTCATATACTAGTGGGAATCTTTCATTATAGAACTTGGCTTGTATATTCCAATGATGGGCTTCCTCAAATTGCCCTAGGTCTTCATGACCAAGCAAGTTGGATGCACACCCACTTAGTTTCTTTTTGAGCTTTCATATACTTATACCTCTAGTGCATCCGTTGCATGGCAATCCCTACTCACTCACATTAATATCTATTGATGGGCATCTCCATAGCCCGTTGATACGCCTATTTGATGTGAGACTATCTTCTCCTTTTTGTCTTCTCCACAACCACCATTCTCTTCCACCTATAGTGCCATATCCATGGCTCGTGCTCATGTATTGCGTGAAGATTGAAAAAGTTAGAGTATGAAACAATTGCTTGGCTTTTCATCGGGGTTGTGCATGATTTAAATACTTTGTGTAGTGAAGATAGAGCATAGCCAAACTATATAATTTTGTAGGGATAACTTTCTTTGGCCATGATATTTTGAGAATACATAATTGCTTTGTTAGTATGCTTGAAGTATTATTATTTTTATGTCCATATAAACTTTTGTCTTAAATCTTTTGAATCTGAATATTCATATCACAATTAAGAAGATTTGCATTGAAATTATGCCAAGTAGCACTCCGCATCAAAAATTCTGTTTTTATCATTTACCTACTCGAGGACGAGCAGGAATTAAGCTTGGGGATGCCTGATACGTCTCCAACGTATCTATAATTTTTGATTGCTCCATGCTATATTATCTACTGTTTTGGACTATATTGGGCTTTATTTTCCACTTTTATATTATTTTGGGACTAACCTATTAACCGGAGGCCCAGCCCAGAATTGTTGTTTTTTTTGCCTATTTCAGTGTTTCGAAGAAACGGAATATCAAACGGAGTCCAACGGAATGAAACCTTCGGGAACGTGATTATCTCACCGAACGTGATCCAGGAGACTTGGACCCTACGCCAAGGCATCAGAGAGGCGGTCACGAGGGTGGGGGCGCCCCCCTAGGGCGCGCCCCCTGCCTCGTGGGCCCCTCGGAGCTCCACCGACGTACTCCTTCCTCCTATATATACCTACGTACCCCCAAACGATCAGAACAGGAGCCAAAAACCTAATTCCACCGCCGCAACTTTCTGTATCCACGAGATCCCATCTTGGGGCCTGTTCCGGAGCTCCGCCGGAGAGGGCCGTCATCACGGAGGGCTTCTACATCATCATAGCCTCTCCGATGAAGTGTGAGTAGTTTACCTCGGACCTTCGGGTCCATAGTTAGTAGCTAGATGGCTTCTTCTCTCTTTTTGGATCTCAATACAAAGTTCTCCCCCTTTCTTGTGGAGATCTATTCGATGTAATCTTCTTTTTGCGGTCTGTTTGTTGAGACCGATGAATTGTGGGTTTATGATCAAGTCTATCTATGAATAATATTTGAATCTTCTCTGAATTCTTTTATGTATGATTGGTTATCTTTGCAAATCTCTTCGAATTATCCGTTTGGTTTGGCCAACTAGATTGGTAGTTCTTGCCATGGGAGAAGTGCTTAGCTTTGGGTTCAATCTTGCGGTGTCCTTACCCAGTGACAGAAGGGGAAGCAATGCACGTATTGCATAGTTGGCATGAGGATAACAAGATGGGGTTTATTTCATATTGCATGAATTTATCTCTCTACATCATGTCATCTTGCTTAAAGCGTTACTCTGTTTTTAACTTAATACTCTAGATGCATGCTGGATAGCGGTCGATGAGTGGAGTAATAGTAGTAGATGCAGAATCATTTCGGTCTACTTGTCACTGATATGATGCCTATATACATGATCATGCCTAGATATTCTCATAACTATGCTCAATTCTATCAATTGCTCAACAGTAATTTGTTCACCCACCGTAGAATACTTATGCTCTTGAGAGAAGCCACTAGTGAAACCTATGGCCCCCGTGTCTATTCTCATCATATTAATCTCCATCACTTTAATCTTGCTTTGCTTTTTTACTTTGCCTTTACTTTTTACTTTGCATCTCTATACCAAAAATACCAAAAATATTATATCTATCAGATCTCACTCTCGTAAGTGACCGTGAAGGGATTGACAACCCCTAATCGCGTTGGTTGCGAGTAGCTATCGTTTTGTGCAGGTACGAGGGACTTGAGCGTGGCCTCCTACTGGATTGATACCTTGGTTCTCAAAAATTGAGGGAAATACTTACGCTACTCTGCTGCATCATCCCTTCCTCTTCGGGGAAATCCAACGCAAGCTCAAGAGGTAGCAGCAGTGTCCTGGGGAGTTGAGATCCGAGGTGTTGTCGTCACAATTTTATCGTTACAGTTCTGGAATACCTGAGTTTGCCAACATCGAAAATCTCTTTTATGCAGTTGTTGGTGAGATAACCTCGACGCCACCCAGTACTGGGGCGGGAGTTCAGGAGTATTGCCATAACTTGTATAACGGATGCCTTTCGAAGGTTGAGGTAAACGATTTCCGAAGGTTTCTTGGTTATGTGTTGAAGGATGGATACAATTGGATGTAGGATTTGCTAGATTTGGGTGAGATATTATGCTTCCCCTGTATCCCCAACACCGGATTGCATAACCGGAAAATTTCGGGAGTTTATAAGTGGGAATTCAAGTAGCTCTTAGGATATCTTTCCGACAGATGTATGATATGAAATTGGGGTTCGACGTCTAGTGGTCCACCTATCCATGGTTGGTTTTACAGTGGTCTCGTTGTGTCTTAAAGAGTCCTTGGCTATGCCGACTCGGGGACGCTTCGTATGTCATGTGCACTGCCTTGTACATGATGGTGTTGTACGATCGAGCCTGTGTAGGCCCCACCATGAAAACTTCGAACGAAATCTCTATCATATGTTTGTTTTGGCTTATTCCGCAAGACAATCCTTGTTTTGTTTTGAGTTGTGGTATTCGAGTTGCTTCAATGTGAAGTGTTGATTCCATACCTTTTCTAAGCGTTGTTCTCATACTCCGATGTGAATACTAATCCTTCTCGATCATCGAGTCTGTCATGTCAATCCTTTTCACCGGTGTGTTTCTCTTCAAGTGGATCCGATCATTTCAACATCTGTAAGACCAACTCCAAGTCTTCTCAATGTTGTTTGTTTCTTTCGTCCCAAGCTGCCTTTGTTTTTCCCGCCCTCCCACCCTTGTTTCTTCAAGAACTCGGATTTCTTTATCAAGTATCCATTTTATTCATGTGAAGTCTCTCCATTCCTTTCCGTTAATGTCCTTACCGGGTGATTCTCATGAAGATCCTAACGGAACCTCAAGTTCATCATTCTTCATTCTTTTCTTCTCTAGTGGATTCAAGTCAAGATTTCAGTGTTGATCATATTTCCTTTCCTTGTTTCAAATGATTTCTCATGTTGGTGCACCTCTTAATCATCCATTTCTTGCTATTCAATTATTCCGGAGTGCTAAAGATATCTCAAGGCTCGTCTTGTCATTCAAGATCCGTTCAACTTATTTCAAGGTCTTATCTTATTCAAACCATTCAATTCAACCGGTGCATTCTCCTTTTCAAGTAACCATTTTAACGGTGTATCTTTTGAGTGGGCCCTAACCCATATGTCTTTTTCCAGGATCTTACCTGACTCTTCTAATTCTCCCGGAGCTATCCTCAAAAATTATTTTCGAAGTTTGACGTAAGAATGAATTGTCATCAGTCAAATGCCTTTCTCCAAGATCTTTCCTTTCTTTTCATCGTTGGTTCAACCTTTCAAATTTTCATTCCGGAGTATCTCAACAATTTGGTGGTGTTTCTCATTGTCATTCTCAGATTTTGAAGACCGAAGAAGAGTTTTACCTCCATATCTTATCCGTTTCCTCAGAGATTCATGATTCTAGTTCGAGCCCATCCTCTCATAATTGTTTTCGATTGTGAGAATTCTTTTCATCCTTCTGGAGCAATTCAAGAGTCTTCTCAGTTTGTTATCCGGAGTCCATCAATTCAGGTTTATTCATTCTCAGCTGTCAGTTATCATTCTCCAATCTTACCGGTGCATCGTTCAAGTGATCTCTAATCAGTTCGTGATCCCTTCATTCTCATAGATCTAAATTCTCTCAAGCATCTTCGTTTATTTGTTAATCCTTCCCGGTGATTCACCCCTACTTCGTTCATTTTCAATTCTTACGGTGGTTCGTTCAAGATTTCTCTTCCTTCTTTATCTTATCAAATCATTCGTTGTTCCAATCCTACCGGTGGTTCGTTGAAGACCTTCCCAAGTTGACGCTATATCTATCTTAATCCTTTCCGGCGAGAATAAGTAGTATGCCAAATTCCGCTGCTTGTCACCAATTTGAATCGGGGAAGGATAAACATAATGTAATTCTTATTCTGGCTTCATCGAGTGAACTCAATTCCTTATTCCGGAGCCTCATCAAAATTCTCGGTTTCACTTGTTTCGTCTTTTCTTTTCCGGAGTTCCAAGTTTCCACTTTATCTCGTCGCAAAGCTTCATCTAGTCATTGCAAGGCTTCAACCTTACTCTCTTCATCTTTCTTTTCATTGGAACATTCCTTTGTTTACCGGAGTTCTTCATGAAGGTTCTACATGGTGGTTCATCAAGGATTTAATTCCTTCTCGAAGTGTTCATCGAGATTCTTTTCAGAGGAGCTCAAGTATTCTTTATCTTGCATTCCAAAGTGCAATTCTTTAAACCGTATCATCCGAGGTGGTATTATGTCATTCTTGATAATTTGAGTTCATGTCTCATGATTCACATGTTGTTAAGAATGAGGTATTTTAAATCCATCAATCTTGTCATTGGAGTTATCTGGGGTTATATTTCACCTAAAGCTTTCCCTAAGGATTAATTCTATTAATGGTGATAATATATGATCCAAGTTCTCCATCTACCCTCCCGGCGAAATAGTTCCTCGTCTTCTTGTTCTTATCAATCCAATCTTGTTTTCGTTAGTGGCAGAATTTCACCTTAAGTTTTGAAATGTTCTCCATAAGCCCACTACAAGCTTACTCTTTTCATTGTTGGTTTTCCAACAACTCCGTTCAATTTTTTCTTCGTAGGCATGCTCTTTCAATTCTATTTGCGAGAGTTGTCATTTCTTTCTCCGATCTCTTATTCTGACGATCTACCTTCTTTTCTTTCGTTCCGGAAGCATTGTGACGTTGCTCTCCTCGTCCTATCATCTCGTTTGCCAAGATCATGTTTTTTTCCTTGCTTATACATCCAACCGGAGTGTCGTGCCCCTTTTCAAGTTCTTTCATCTTATCAAGTCTTTCATCTCTTTTCAACTGGAGTGCTACCCAAATCGGTTCTTTCTTATTCCTCTTTCTTAACGGAGTGTTTGCAACTTTGTTCTTCTTCATTGCATTCTTTCTTTCAATTTGTTCAACCTCGCAAGGTTCTTTGGTTTCACTCATTTGTCAAAAAAGCAACTTTGTTTTACCTCTCCCTCTTCCGTTTTCTATCCGGTGCCATCCAGATCTCGGGACGAGATTATCTCGTGGTGGTGGAGTGTTGTAACGCCCCGTGACCGATGTGCCAGGTGTCCTCCAATTATTCGCTGTTGTTGCCTTGTCATTGCTTGCGTGTCATGCATGTCATATCATGCCATCATGTGCATTTCATTTGCATACATGTTCGTCTCATGCATCCGAGCATTTTCCCCGTTGTCTGTTTTGCAATCCGGCGCTCCTATGTCCTCCGGTGTCCCTTTCTACCTCTTTTTGTGTGCGGGTGTTAAACGTTATCAGATTGGACTGAGACTTGTCATGCGGCGTTGGTTTACTATCGGTAGACCGCCTGTCAAGTTTCGTACCATTTGGACTTCGTTTGATACTACAATGGTTAACCGAGGGACCGAAAAGGCCTCGTGTGTGTTGCAGCCCAACACCCCTCCAATTTGGCCCAAAACCCACCTAAACCTCCTCCATCATCTAGAGCGTTCGATCACGATCGCGTGGCTGCAAACCGCACCTCATTTGGAGCCTTCTAGCTCCCTCTACCTTTATTTAAAGGTCACTCCTCGAAATTTTCGGGCAAACCCTAGATCCCTCCCTCTCCTCGCGCGCCGGACAAAAACCTCACCGGTGGACGTGTACGTTTCAACCGCCGCCGCCGCCCACGCCCAATCAGGGCGTGCCACGTGTAACCGGCCAGCCCCCTCCGCCGCGGCCCACTCGGGCCCGCGTCCGGCCCTCCCCGTAGCCATTTCGGGCCGCGCCTCCTCACCAACCGTGTCGTCGTCTTCCCGCCGTCCGGCGTCCGCCGGCCACCGCCTCCCCTCAACGGACTTCGCCGGAGAGGCGCCGGCCACCGCCGCTGCATGTGTTGGAGCCCCGCCCCGTGCCGCCATCTCCGCCGCCTGGAAGCCGCCCCGACGCCCAGCTCCTGTCGTCGCCGCACCCGCAACGCCACCCGAGGCCGCCGCCGCCATCTTGCGCCGGTCACTGCGCCCTTCGCCGGCAACCTCGTCGCCCGGCCTCGGCTTCCGCGCAGCGCCACCACGAGCTCCCTCACCGAGCTCTGCCGCTGGCCGGACCTCTCCGCAGGCGCCGCGCCTCCCCGCTGCCTCCTTCTCGTCGCGTAGCCGCTTTCCTCGTCGTCGGCGATTGCCGAAACGCGCCACGCCTCGCCCGAGTTCCTCCCGGATCAGATCTGGTGGATCGGGATCAGATCCACCCATCCCTCCAACCAAACGTCTCCCTCCGATCCGGATCCCTCCGTCCCGCACCGCTTCGTCCCGGGTTGACTTTTCCTGAGAGGTCCAAATTTCACTAAGTCCCCCAGATTTCAGTATTTTTGAGCATTTTCATCGCATCATAACTCTGTCATTGTAGCTCCGATTCGCGCGTGTAGCATATCAAAATGTTCGCAGCGACGAGTACATCAATTCATCTCATTGTATCATTTTCATTTGAGCTCATCTTTATGCCCGAAATGCTATTGGAAGAGGGCTATGTGATGATTATGTCAGATCTGTTTCAGCAAATGGTCTTTTGTCATTTTTGCCATGTTTAATGTGTGCATGCTATGATCCTGAGCTCTATATGTATTTTGTTATATGCCATGCCATCTTTACAGGGGTGTATGCCATGTGTTTTTGTGATCTTTGTGGTGACTAGCACAAGCATGCAAAGTAGCTTACTCGATGATGCTGATTTCAGGGACTTAGAATTTCACTAAGTCCTTGCCCTGTCCTTATTTTTAGGCCATATGTTCATGTTGTTTCCTAGTGATCCGTGCCTCTTTTGAGGATGATCAGTAAGGATATTTTGTTAATAATGTTGTGCTTTATCCATCCATGTCTTTGTTGGCATTTATGGAGAACCCTATCTTGAGTCAATCGAGCTCTACTTTTGCTATTAAATGTTTCTGGCAGGTTGTTAACATGTTTAACAATTTTGCCGAGCTTATTGTTTTTGATCCGTGCATGCTATGTTGTTGTGCTTGCCATGTCTAACTTCTATGCCATGTCTTCTTGATGGGTGTATGATTAGATTATCATGCCATGCTTTTTAGTGAGTGTATCGAGCTCGTAAACATGCCTACTTGTTAATCTGTTTGCATGCTCCAGTTTTTCACTAAGTCTGAATCTGATTATGTTTTTGCTATGTTCACATGCTTTTAATTATATTTTCTGATCCCTTTTGGCTCATGGTCACTAAGGGACTTTTGTTATGTGCTTTGAGTAGCTTCATGTCATGCCTTGCTTTGCCATGATATGTTCCTGTAGCATGTAGTTATTATGCTCTAAACATTGCTTCCTGATGATAAATTCCTGATATCCTGTTAATTTCACTATGTCTGAAACCAGCAATCTTTTGCTCTTTTGCCATGCTTGTTTGAACCTGTTATTGAGTGAATTAGCCGTAGCTCAGTGTTCATCTTTTGTCAAGCATCATGAGTGGATCCCTGCCATGTATTTTGTTGCCATATTTGAGTGATGTACTCCCTCTGTCACAGTTTAGAAGGCACAGTTAAATTTGCGTGCGTTTCCACAATAGACAAGGTTTAGGGCGCATTGCATTTATTTCTAGTAGCTAATTAGTACTATTTCTATATGCATGCGTAGTGTGAATGCTATTTTTTAGCCCATCTCACAACCAATAGATAACCACCTAGGTCCTAGAGAATTTCCAAGCGCGCCTTCTAAACCGTGACGGAGGGAGTAGCATATTTATCTTGATGCATTTAGTTGGCTACTTGCTGTTTATCGCAGATCGGTGCCATATTTGTTTTGCTTGTCATTTCCAAACCGTGCACCCGATTCCGGTGATCTTTATATCAATTTCGACCGAAATCAACTCCTCCTTCCAGTGGCACTCTTGGTTTTCTTTCCCTTGGGTTCTGCAGACTCAAGGGTCATCATTATTTAAACCCCCCTGGGCCAGTGCTCCTCTGAGTGTTGGTCCAAACTGAGCTGCCTGCGGGGCCACCTAGCCTTTTCTTTCCCTTGGGTTTTGCAGACTCAAGGGTCATCATTATTTAAACCCCTCTGGGGCAGTGCTCCTCTGAGTGTTGGTCCAAACTGAGCTGCCTGCGGGGCCACCCCGGGGAAACTTGAGGGTTGGTTTTACTCGTAGCTAGTCTCATCTGAGTGTGCCCTGAGAACGAGATATGTGCAGCTCCTATCGAGATTTGTCGGCACATTCGGGCGGTGTTGCTGGACTTGTTTTACCATTGTCGAGGATGTCTTGTAACCGGGATGCCGAGTCTGATCAGATTATCTTGGGAGAAGGAATATCCTTCGTTGACCGTGAGAGCTTATGATTGGCTAAGTTGGGACAACCCTGCAGGATTGAACTTTCAGAAGTCGTGCCCGCGGTTATGGGCAGATGAGAATTTGTTAATGTCCGGTTGTAGATAACCTGAAGTTGAACTTAATTAAAATACATCAACCACGTGTGTAACCATGATGGTCTCTTCTCGGCGGAGTCCGGGAAGTGAACACGGTGTTGGAGTTATGTTTGACGTAGGTTGTTCTAGGATCACTTCTTGATCATAGTTCATCGATCGTGCTTTGCCTTCTCTTCTCGCTCTCTTTTGCGTATGTTAGCCACCATATATGCTAGTCGCTTGCCGCAGCTCCACCTCATACCTTTTATCTACCTATAAGCTTAAATAGTCTTGATCGCGAGGGTGTGAGATTGCTGAGTCCTCTTGACTCACAGATACTTCCAAAACCAGCTTGCAAGTGCCGATGATACCGTGCATATGACGCAACCAAGCTCAAGGAGGAGCTTGATGAAGATCGTGTTCGTTATGTCATTTTCGTTTCCAGTTGATTAGTAGTGGAGGCTAGTTGGGGTCGATCGGGGATCTGTGTAGCATTTGGGGTAGTCTTCTTTTATTTTGGTTTCGTAGTCGGACCTTGACTGTATCTGGGTGATGTAATGCCTTATTCATGTAATTATGTGAAGTGGCGATTGTAAGCCAACCATGTATCTTTTCCCTTATGTATTACATGGGTTGTGTGAAGATTACCTCACTTGCGACATTGCTTTCAATGCGGTTATGCCTCTAAGTCGTGCTTCGACACGTGGGAGATATAGCCGCATCGAGGACGTTACATGAACATAGCGTTCCTATTGGTCATTTGGAGGGCACATAGATTGTGAAGCTGACCCTATAAAAATGTGTGCACTACCGCTTGTTCTTGAGCCCGCATAACTCGGCTCCTGGGCAACATGCTTGGTCCCATGTCATGTCACCCAACTCGAGCACGTCGTCGGCGAGCCCTACAGAAGAAGAGACACCAGACATGGCCGCATCGACAAATCAGAGAGTACCAAACTGATTACAGTAAGCCACCCAACTCTCTGCCACATTTTTGCTCTGGTTTCCAAGGGTTCTAAGTGGGGTGTCGATCGTTCGCAATATTGAGCTAAAAACTTGATGAAAATAGATACGTTGTTAGTGCCAAAAGCTCATGCGAACAATAGAATGTGCTTGGCGGGGGTGATGCTTACGCCTCGTTTGATTTGGAGGATTTTCGTAGGAAAAGCATATGAACAGGGATTCCAGAGATTTTTTTTCTATATATTCATTCGGTTTGTAGGAAATGCGTACATGAATTTCGTAGGAATACTACTCATTTTCTATGTTTTTGAAGAAAACTACACATCCACTCAAAGCTTATTTTTGCACGTATGAACAAGGCAAATCAATTCTTTAGGATGACAGGTGTCATCCTATCAAATTCTTATACTACTCCTAATTCCTATGTTTTGATTTCCTCCAAACCGAATGAGGCCTTATGATTTATGGGTTTATGAGTGAAAAATCTTGGTATATCATAAAGTTTTATTGTATATACTTGCAGAAAAAGTGAATGAGGCGAATCAGAAGAAGAGTGCTAAAGTACTCTCTCTGATTTGAATTTATTGACGTATAGTCTATACAACACAGAATGGACGTTATATAGAGGTTGCATCTAAAGATTACTCCCTCCTTTCCGGTTTATAAGGCTCAAATATCAAATCTCATCAACCAAAGCATTTTGTGAGTGGAGGAATGTATCTCGTACTTTACAAAACTACGTCATTTAAACTCATGCATTAAGTTGGATTAATTACAGTGCATGCATGCTTGGCCACTACTCCCTCCTTTTCGGTTTATAGAGCTTATCTCAAAATTTTAGTTTTTCCATTTTATAAGGCTCAATTTGGTTGTTTCCCATCACATGTTCAGACTTCAAGGTGCATTAAATCATTGCATGCAAGTATTAAGAGAAAACTGACCAATGCATGCACTTTATGTATGCATGCATTGCAATTAATGCATTCATAAACATAATTTTTTTGAGGAAAACAAGAGCATTAATTGGGTGCTTTTGCAAACTACAAAAAATATTCTACCACTCATCATCTATCTTGGTTGATGAGATTTTGAATTGAGCCTTATAAACCGGAAGGAGGGAGTAGGTGAGTAGGAACATTACATGCATTGGTGTTGTTCTCTTTAATTCTTGCATGCAAAGATTTAGAGGGTGTTTGGATCACTAGTGACTAGAGATTAGAGACTAGTAGTAGTCACTTTTAGTCAGTAAACCTCCAAACACCCCTGACTATTGGGTGACTAAAACTAGTTTAGTCCCTAGTCACCCCATCCTCAACTAAAAGTGACTAAAGTCTCTCCTCTAATTATTTGACGGGCCCATCCTGTTGCGGGCTAGAGAGATAAATGGAAGGGAGAGAGAAGAATTTAATACTGAGACATTTAATGCTGACTAGTAGTAGTCATCTTTCAAACAGGGCCTGACTAAAAACTTTTAGTTTGACTACTACTAGTCACATGACTAGAGAGTATCTAAACACCTTCTTAATGCGTATTTTGGAAACTAAAATGACATGAAGATGAGCCCTCTAAATTGAAAAAACAAAAATATTGAGATGAGCCTTGTAAACCGAAAAGGAGAAAGTATTTTTTTTATTGACGGTGGAATGCTAAAGAGTTACTACTGTATCAACGGTAACTAAGCATCGGCCGGTCACGCCACAAACATTGAGTGAGGAGCCGTCAGATCCAGACGAAGCGTTTTCCTGAAGAGATGCAGTTAATGAAGATATCGACACTATTTTCAGAGTTCTTGAGTGTCTCCCAACCGGCAGCATCGTCCATTGACGCCTCGGAGATCCCTCTCCCGCAAATCCGGCGACCGGCGACATCAAGGCGGCCATGGGGCGGTGGACCGGCGTCGTCCACGTCCCGCTCTCCCAAGGCGCCCCCCTCTTCCGCGTCGCCGCCTCGCTCATACTCGCGCCCTCCAAAGCCCTCGCCGTAAGGATGACCCCGCTGCCCTTTTCCCCTCTCCAAGGCAATAATAGCATCCAAAGCCTCACACCCCGATGCCGCCCAGGTTCCACGCGCAAACGCGATCCTCTTCACGGGCGACCGCGTCCCCGGCACCGGCGAGCCGGCGATCGAGCGGCTGTCGGACGCCGCCTACCTCGCCAAGCTCCTCGCTGGGAAGCTCGCCGGGGAAGCCAACGCGTGGGTGGTCGATGCCGCTTGCTTTGCCGGGCCGTTTGCGGTCTACCGAGAGCTTGTGCCGGCCGTGGACACCGTTGGCGACCCTGAGCGGTATGACCCCACTGGCCTACCGGCGGCGGCTGGCGTTGCCAACATCTTGGCACATTGTATTCGGGAGGTAAGTTGCGGTAAATTTCGGGAAAATTCAGCAGTAGTTAAATTTTTGCCTTGGCCAGGTACGATGTTACAAGAATTGAGGTCTTATGGTATTGTGATATTGTCACGTTCTTGTTACTGGATATGCGAAAACCCTCTAGCACTGCTCCTGGATATGTTAGGTGACTTTTATTTCAGGGCAGATACCACAGGTAGTCATCAGATTCAGGAATTTTTTTTTCACATAAAGTTCAAGTTTTGGTTTAAGTGAATACTTCTTGTACCCATTTCTGAAGAAGGAGAATTCGTGGGTCCTCTATTTGGGGATGAGATTCCATTTTTGTTCACAAAAACTGTACATAAACTGACTATCTTAAGCTAAAGGGTTTCCCCCAATTTCCATTTATAGAAATCATAGCTTTACAATGTTGTTTTAACTTTTAACTCCCTCACACATCAAACACCAAAATAGCGAGCCCAAAAACAGGGGCAACAAAAGCCAGAAGCTAAACAAGGCGTACGGAAAACAGCGGCAATGCAAATATGTAGGGCTCAGCTCCTAGCCAGGGAGGTGATCTAGCTAAAATGGAAAAGGAAAAAGACAGACGCCATGCACCTAGAATCCATCCCATCTTTGTTGCCGTCATGTCGTCAGTCGAGGAATCCACAGCATCCAGCTGTGTGAAGCTTGGAAGATCTCAACTGTGACTTGTTCAAACCATCTTGCTCACCTGTGCAGTACCAGCTTTGCGTCCTCCTTCCCTGCAAGTGGCTCCGAACTTAATCCTGAAACAAATTTGAAAGATCAGTGCACAAGGATTGCTAGGCCATTTATTATGAAAGTAGGCCAAATTACACGCTTTCCAAATACCCCACATGACCCCTGCAAACCCAACAGCCGCTATCCCACGTTTGCTTCCAGTAAAAGTCTTAGCCAGGTATTCAGGCAGTGATCAGCATCAGTAAACTGACAACGAATTCCCAGTGCACAGCTAACCACATTCCAATATATCTGGCCAGGGGACAAGAGAAATGGGCGTGACTAGTGGTTTCATTGCTACCACAAAACTGATAAGAAGCTTCACAATTACCACCCCTTCTCAGCGAAACATCCCTCATCAGAATGCTTTTCCTAAGCACCAGCCAAATGGAAGTTTTGACATGCAGGGGATCTTAGCTTTCCACCAGAACTTGCTGGGAATTACACCAGCACTTTGCATAGCAGCATAGAAAGACTTCACGCTAAACTCACCAGAGTGGGAGAGAAGCCAAACAAGTTTGTCCTTTTTTTTTGAACTGGAAGACAGTATGAAAGGCTCTACTGACACATGTATTAAGTCACCAAGGAAACAATTTACATACTTTGGGCTAGTTTATGGTGTTCCCATGTCTCGCAACCTACTATAAGTGTCAAGGTAGATGATAGTTGTGAGGTGAGAGGCCAAAATGACACTAGTCAGAGAGTAAAAGGGAATAAAATCTAATCTAGGAGAGGGAGTTTACAGTACCAAGAATGGCTGGCCCTAGGTCAGCCTTGGCCCTATGAATCAAAAGTTCAAAATCTTTTTTGAATCTGTCTCTCCAGGACTGGAAGGAGGGCACAATGTGCTTGAAGATTTTATTATTTCTCTTCTTCCAAATACTCCAAGCAGCACAGATGAAGACCTCCATGAGGAGAGGACCAGACCAGAGATGTCTCCCCTGATTAATGAGTAGCAGTCTGTCACCATCTAGAGGCCAGGAAATGTTAAGGGCAGTCCAGCATCTGCGGCTGAATGGGCAGCTGTAGAAGAGATGTTCTACATTCCTCCATTGACTGAGAACAAAGGATGCATTCCAGACCAGACTCCTAAGTATAGTTCCTTCTCCGAAGCATGTTTCTTGTATTCAGTCTGTCAGACTTTGTCTTCCCCATCAGTCAGACGGAAATTAGCGCACAAATCACGTAAAGCTCGCAATTGTTCTAGTCTGTCTCCAAGTCAAGTTCTTCTGAAAGTTAGAGAATTAAAACCCAAAGCATAAACCTGATGTACTGTAATGTTAGGCTCTAAAGAGGTACAGTAGAAAGGAGCCTGGGGAAATTTTCAGTGAGTCTGGTTCCTCCCAAAAGCTTGTTTTCTTCCAGCTTCCTAGTTAAATTCTACATCAGCTAAGAAAGAGGTTTTATTCCATCAATCCTTGCCAAAAGTGAGTCTCCCAATTTCTAGTGACAACTTGCCTTAGATTGATACTCCCTCCGTCCGAAAATAGTTGTCATCGAAATGAATAAAAGGGGATGTATCTAGATGTATTTTAGTTCTAGATACATCCCTTTTTGTCCATTTTGATGACAAGTATTTCCGGATGGAGGGAGTATTTCTCAAGTATTTGTTTGTCAAGAAATCTTGCCAAGGAACTCTGCTATTAAATAGCTTCCTACAACCATTTTGACAGAAGTGAATGCTCATGATTTCTAGATCTGAAATCCGAAGGCAACCATGACCTTTAGGTAAATAATGGGGCCAGTTAACCAAATGGCATTTCTTTTTCCGTCCCCACTCCAAAAAAGTCTGGCTTTTAATGGACCTGCTTTTTCCTTAATCCTAACTGGAATTCTGTAGAAATGCCAGACAAGAAGGAATTTATGACGATAGTTCTGCCACAAATAGATAAAGTCCTGCCCAGCCAGCACCCAAGTCTCTGCTCAATCTTCTCTACACTTTTGTGCCGTTGCTGTTTCTAATTCTCTTCTCATCTACAGGGATCCCTGGATATTCTAAAGGCAGTTTCCCAGTTTTACAGGTTAAGATTTCCTCAGATTCAGTGTTTCTGTTTGTAGCATTACCAAGTAGATAAATTTCACTTCTGTGAAAAATATTCTGAAACTTGACATCTGCTCAAACAGACACAGTAAAAGTTTAAGGTTTCTTGCCTTCTCTAAGTCATCGTGGAACTGAAGGGTATTACCATATGCATATTACGGAATGGCTACTCCCTCGGGCGCAATATGTTTAACTAAGCCAGTGATAAGATTATTTTCAACAGCTCTAGTGATCATAATTGACAAAGCATCAGAAGCCAGGTCAAAACAGCAAATGTGACTATGGATCAAATAAGTGTGTCTAAAGATGATGAATCTAGTTATGGTGATTAATGCCCTCGTATCAGATCCACCTTTTCACTACTTTTTGTGCCGACATTACTGCGTATTTGTGACAAGCTGCTGCAGTGCACTTTCATTCTCTCAGGGCATATTTGTTTTGCAGAATTAGATACTCCCTCCATTTCTTTTTACTCTGCATATAAGATTTATCCTACGTCAGACTTCATAAAGTTTGACCAAGTATATAGAAAAATATCGACAATCACAGTACCAAATCAATATCATTATATGAATAATGGAACTAGTTTTCATATTATATATCTTTAATACTGTAAATGTTTATAATTTTCAATACAAGGTTGGTCGTCAAACTTTATAAAGTTTGGCTCAGAATAAAACTTATATGCGTAGTAAAAACTTATATACTGGAGGGAGTATTAGCAGGAACCATAACACTTCTGATAATCTTGCCCAGGAACCAGAGAGCGATCAATGATAAATTCCATGTTTGATATAATACCAGAGGATTGCTGTGAGTATTAGATCATTGCTCTTCGATTTCACGTGGGAATCATGTACATTTCTGTTTATTCTGTGGGTGGTGTGCACGAGAACGACGGCCTCTCACTGATCCAAGAGGCTGGAGTAGAGTGGACAGGTTTGGACGTGGTCCTTTCATCATGTTTGAGTGTTTCCAGCCCAGAGCCCAGTGATAGACTCATCGTGTCCTTGCAGCATGTCATCATACCATGTTCGTTATAGGATGTTACAGCTTAGTTTGTTGAGGTTGATGCAATGTGTATTTAATGGATGGAATAGTCTGCAGATGATCTAACCTGGATTCTTGGAGAGACGGTTGATGGGGTAGCAGAGATGCTGATGTTTATAATGTAGCGAACCAGGTCGCTGAGCTCATATAGCACACAGCTAGGAAAAGTTTGGAGAGAATGGCTATATAATGCATTCCGTGGTCCAAACAATCCATGATAGCTACCTGATTCAAAGGTAATACTGATGCTACATATTTCCAGTATCTCGTCTAGTTACATTGACAGTGATTCTGGATAGTGGAGCAAGAACCCATACTGCTGGGAGAAAGATAACTGAAACCAAAGCACACACCCTTAACGGCTCTTGCTTAGAAAATATATCCTTCCCAATTCCCATCACTATCGGAGGAACCCACTGCCTTACTAGTTTAGGACAATGCGTATGTTATATGTTCTTATTTTGCGCCAATGTGGTTTTTGGTTTTCAATATGTGCTTAACTCTGCATACTGAGATGTTTAGCTTTCCTACGAGATCTTGCCATTTCGTTTCCCTTTTGTGTATTTATCTTATTGCGCCACTCGTACACACTTTTCGTTTAACCGATGTTTATGCTGAAGACAACCTGGTCGTTGACCTCATATAGGAACCTGTTCATCGTGTGGTAGTTTTGGAGAGAATCACTTTAACGCATCCCGTGGTCCAAATAATCCAAGATAGGAGCCTATTTCAAAGGTAATATTAATACCACAAATTTCCGGTATCTAGTCTGGTTACATTGGCAGTCTTGTAGAATACATACGGTGGTGCACATCACTAGGGGAAAGTGTGGTTCAGATTCGGGGTGCATCTGGATCTGAGAGCCAGAATGAATTTCCGCAGTCTTGTATTACTATCTTATATAATTGTGGTGGAGCAAGACCTATACTGCCGGGGATCCTTCGAAGAAAACTGAAACCAAAACACGCACCCTTAACAGACTGTTGCTTAGAAAATATATCCTTTCCATCAGTATTGGAGAAACCCCACTGCATTACTAGTTGATGATAATGCATATGTTATACGTTGTTCTTGTTTTGTGTCAATGTATTTTTCAATATGTGCATACTTAGATGTTTTTGTTTCCCTTTTGTGTATTTATCTTATTGCGCCTGTACATTTTACGTGGTTTATGTCTTCCCACTGAATTAGCATACTGTGGTCGTATTCTCATTTCTTGTAGACATTCTAGATTCCACTCAGAACTTAGTGCCTTTCCGCTTTTCCTTGTTAATTCCTCCCATCCATGTTTTTTGTTCGCAGATACAAAATAAGGTCATGAGGGGGTCATTGAATGATTCCGCAGGCAATCAAGAACCTACTGCATCATTGCTACCGTCGTGTGCTCCTAAAACTACCATCCTGGGATTCAGTAAGGGTGGAGTTGTCGTCAACCAGCTTGTGGCAGAACTTTCTTACTGGGCCTCAAAATCAACAAAAAGTTCAGTTGATGTTTCACAGCGAAGCCCATCCCTCTTGACCGGTGATCTACTCGTTCCTGCTACAGCTAGTGATGTTTTATCAAGTATTTCCGAGTTCCATTATTTGGATGTGGGCCTCAATTGTGCTGGAGCATACACTACTGATCATGCGGTGATCAAGGGGATAGCCAGCTATGTTTCCCAGACTAGTGATACTCTCCGTTTTGTCCTTCATGGGACTCCGAGGCAGTGGTCTGATCCGAACCGCCCATGGATCCTGGCCGAGAAAAACACGATGCTGCGGTTGCTTCAGGACGAGGCTAAGAAATGTGAAGGGAGACTGATGCCATCTGAAAAGAAGTATTTTGATGGTAGACCACGCAGTCTGCTGATGCATTTTGAGATTCTGGAAGCAATGGACATCTGCTGATATTCGGCCTGTGCAGCTTTGTAGCCTTCTAGTCTCTGTACAGCTTGTGCAGATAATAACGGAATGTGAATATTTCAAGGGTTTTAGATTGTTTTTCGTCTTTTCGGCGGTAGTGTCATTCCATCAGGGAGTATGAGATGTCTTTTCTGAACAACAAACACAAATCAGTTACAGCTGATGAAATGATTAACGAAATATATATGAGATGTAGTTTGTTTATGCCCGGATTTCCTTGTGTACCATTCGGGGCAAATGTCTTCTTTTCCCTATTAAGCTTCGTGCACTAGCCAGCGGCTGCGCGATCAAAAGTCTGAACTGCAAAAGTCCGAACTGATGAAAAGGACTAGTGCAATCCGAACACACGCTTCAACATTCCCCACATTTTCCCCTTCTTGTTTGCAACATTATGCCAGTTCCAAAAAAAAGCTCAAGTTGGTCACTGCAAACTGCTGACAAGTTCGGGTCACGGGCTACTTGCAGCTGCAGGCTAAGGAAACGACTGTTTTTCTGACGTACATCCTCGTCTGTTATGAGCTTTTAGGTGAAAATTTTGTCAGTTGCTTCCTCGATTTAGTGAGACCAAGTCTACTTACTAGTAGTATATATTCGTCAAGCTGATCCGTACGCGGAATCTGCTAGCTCCAGTTTAGATGTCAAGCAGACTTAGCCGAGTCTGTAATAATTGGGGCAGGCTGCATATTCAGTTATTGAACACGTCGTGTCGTGTCGTACCCGTGCCTGACCGAATTCCACGCAACCATGACCTCTGAGTTCCACATGATCCATGAAAGTAAGCACCATTGCGCATAAGATAATGGCGCCAGGCCGGTAGTGGTTAACTGGTTAGTACAAATGTACAGCATACTAAAATGAGCCTATGGTGATTCCAGCTACACTCGAACTGTTGTTTCTTGTCTCACACTGGAGGCAACACCTGAAGCAGTCAAAGCAGAGAGTCTCCCCAAGACCCACAGACACGCCATTTTCAGATGGACTGATGAGGTTGGCGTGCTCGTGATCTCCCTTGTCCCGTATCGTTCTTAATAAAACGGCGATGTCCAAATCTCGGGATTCAGTTCCGGCTAAACAATCACCGGGAATTCTCGCTGATACGCGTTGTCCGTCGCTGCGGGACAAACCTCGCACGAACGGATCAACCGCATGCCGCCACCGATGCCAGTCCAAGAATGCGCTTTTTTCGGTGTGGCCGTGCTTCTTTCGTAATCACCTCTAGAACCGGTCCACCGAAGGTCACAGACATGGCCGGCCCTAGAGTTATGAAGACCCTAGTGCAAATGAGGTATAAGACGGTAACATAAATGGCGATGTATCAGGTGAAAACGCACATTCAGTAAAAATCTGGAAACTATTGTTATGGAGCGTGAGATCGGCAACGTATGATGACAGATCACGGTGGGATTGCCTCCAGACCCACTTAAGAGTATTTTGCGAGTGAATTGCAAGAAACCACCACAATTGGGGCTTTTATTGCAGAAAACAATCTCGTCGCTAATCTTTTGCAAAAGCCACCGCGCATTCAGTAAAAAATTTGCAGAGTGCATTGAACCTGTCATTTGGCGCGGTTGAGGGCGTTTCCGACAGGTGGGGCCCAATTTGGGTGACGTGGCCCAACGGACGCGCGGACGGCGCCGTTTGGTTAAGACCGACACGGTCTGGTCGCGCCGGACAGACCGACCGCCCGCACCCGACCAGACCAGACCTCTCCCTCCAGCTCCAATCCATGGCGACGACGAAACCTGGCGGCGTGGACGGCAGCGGCGGAGTTGCTGCCGGTGGGGATGCTCCGGGCGAAGGTGCTGGAGATCCGCCGGAGTTCTGCGGGAGCTCCAATCCCTCGAGCGCGCTGCCTCTTCCCCAACCGTCGTCGCCGCCGAAGTCGTTGGAATACGCGGCGGCTACTGCGTTCGCCCAGGCGGTGAAGGCCAATCCGACGGGCAGCCAACATCTTGCCTCCTCCTTCGGCGGTGTGGAGTAAGTCATCCTCCTCCTTTGTCATTTCCCCGATTGGCATTCTAGGGTTAGGGTTCTATGGTTAGTGTTCTTGGGTAAGTGTAGTACGGTTTAGGTTCTAGGGTTAGGTGTGACGCCCCCGATTTGACCGTACACTAATCATACACGCAAACGTGTACGATAAAGATTAGGGACTCACGGGAAGATATCACAACACAACTCTACAAATAAAATAAGTCATACAAGCATCATATTACAAGCCAGGGGCCTCGAGGGCTCGAATACAAGAGCTCGATCATAGACGAGTCAGCGGAAGCAACAATATCTGAGTACAGACATAAGTTAAACAAGTTTGCCTTAAGAAGGCTAGCACAAACAGGGATACATATTGAAAGAGGCGCAGGCCTCCTGCCTGGGATCCTCCTAAACTACTCCTGGTCGTCGTTAGCAGCCTGCACGTAGTAGTTGGCACCTCCAGTGTAGTAGGAGTCGTCGGCGACGATGGCGTCTGGCTCCTGGACTCCATCGTCTGCTCGCAACAATCGGGTATAGAAAGGGGGAAAAGGGGGAGCAAAGCAACCATGAGTACTCATCCAAAGTACTCGCAAGCAAGGAGCTCCACTACATATGCAATGTATCAAATGAAAGGGGTAGTATATGTAGACTGAACTGCAGAATGCCGAAATAAGAGGGGGATAGCTAGTCCTATCGAAGACTATGCTTCTGGCAGCCTCCATCTTGAAGCAGTAGAAGAGAGTAGATGGTAAGTTAACCAAGTATCATTGCATAGCATAATCCTACCCGGCGATCCTCCCCTCGTCGCCCTGTGAGAGAGCGATCATCGGTTGTATCTGGCACTTGGAAGGGTGTGTTTTATTAAGTATCCGGTTCTAGTTGTCATGAGGTCAAGGTATAACTCCAAGTCGTCCTGTTACTGAAGATCACGGCTATTCGAATAGATTAACTTCCCTGCAGGGGTGCGCCACATTTCCCAACACGCTCGATCCCCTTTGTCCGGACACACTTGTTGGGGTCATGCCCGGCCTCGGAAGATCAACACGTCGCAGCCCTTCCTAGCCACAACAGAGAGGTCAGCACGCCGGTCTAATCCTATGGCGCAGGGGTCTGGGCCCATCGCCCATTGCACACCTGCATGTTGCGTATGCGGCCGGCGAGCAAACCTAGCCTCCCTTATACAAGAGCAGGCGTTCCATTCTAACCCGGCGCGCGCCGCTCAGTCGTTGACGTCACGAAGGCTTTGGCTGATACCACGACGTCAAGTGCCCATAACTGTTCCCGCGTAGTTGGTTAGTGCGTATAGGCCAATGGCCAGACCCAGATCAAATACCCAGATCTCGTTAAGCGTGTTATCTTAAAATAACCACGGACACCGACCAGGGCCAGGCCCACCTCTCTCCTAGACAGTCTCAACCTGCCCTGTCACTCCGCCACAAAGGTTCACTTAGAGGGTCGTCCGGACAAACGTCCTTTCGGACCCAATCCGTGAATCACTCGCGGGTACTCTACGAGCCGACCCGACTTTAGTCACCACAAGTATCATATAATATGTATATAAGTATATACCCGTGATCACCTCCTGAGTGATCACGACCCGATAGTATAGCATGGCAGACAAACAAGAATGTAGGGCCACTGATGATAAACTAGCATCCTATACTAAGCATTTAGGATTGCAGGTAAGGTATCAATGACTGTAGCAACAATGACAGGCTATGCATCAGGATAGGATTAATGGAAAGCAGTAACATGCTACACTACTCTAATGCAAGCAGTAGAGATAAGAGTAGGCGATATCTATTGATCAAGGGGGGGGGGCTTGCCTGGTTGCTCTGGCAAGTAGTGGTCGTCAACACCGTAGTCGATCGGGGCACCAGCAGCGGCGTCAGTCTCGCAGTCTACCGGAGAGAAGAGGGGAAAGAAACAATGAATACAATGCAAACATATGCATAAATATGCATGACATGACAAGTAGCGGTGCTAGGTGTGCCCTAACGTGGTATGAGGTGATACCAGTGTAGGGGGGAAACATCCGGGAAAGTATCCCCGGTGTTTCGCGTTTTCGGATAGATGAATCGAAAGGGAAAAGTTGCATGTTCGCTATGCTAGGGTTGCATGGTGGATGAACGGACTGCGTATCCGGATTCGTCTCATCGTTCTGAGCAACTTTCATGTACAAAGTTTTTCCAACCGAGCTACGGTTTATTTTATATTAATTTTAAAAGATTTAAATCATTTTTAGGATTTGTTTAATTATTTAAATTCAACATTATCCAGAATAATGCATGCTGACGTCAGCATGACGTCAGCAGTCAGTGTTGACCGTTGACCTGGTCAACCTGACAGGTGGGTCCCACCTGTCAGCGACTGTTTGACTAATTAGAAGTAGTTAATTAGGTTAACTAGTAATTAGGTTAATTAATCTTAATTAGTTAATTGAAACAGAATTAATTAAGTTAATTATTTAGTTAATTAATTAATTATTATTTGATTTTATTTATTTATTTATTATTTATCTTTTTAATTAGTTTGTTTTTTTAAAATTCTTTTTTTAAAACGTTCTGTGCGGGCCCCCTTTGTCATAGGCCCATAGGGGCCAATCGGGCGATGGGCGTCGGGCGCAGCCCGAACGGCGCTGGTGCACCCGACTGGGCGCCACAGGATGGTTGGCGGGCGCGGGCGCCGGCGCGCCGGCGGGTGTGTCCAGCGGACGAGCAGTGGCAGCAGTGGAGCGGGGCGCGAGCATGTGTTCGTGCCGTGGCGGCGGAGGGCGGAGCCGACACGGCCACGGCGCGACGGGGCAGAGGCTGGCGGCGCGGTTGGGTGGCGCAGGCGAGGCAGCGGGATGCAGGGGAGGTGAGGCGCAGCGACGTGGGGGGGGGGGGATGGGGCAGTGGCGCGACGAGCAAGCGGCGCAGGTGTGGCGCGTCGACGAGGGGCGACGGGCGTGGCCAGACGGAGCGACGCGCGGCCAGGGCGCGGCCCGACCGCGGTGAGCGCGTGCGAGGGGGTTGCGGGCGAGCGCACAGGAGCGGACTGTCCACGGCGACCGCGACCATCGTGGTGCGGGGAAGAGGAGAAGATGGGGGCCTCACTGGGGGTTCGTAGGGACAGGGCAATGGGGCGCGGGGAGGACGATGGTGACGTGGTGGTCGACGAAGAGGGGGCGACAGCGATGGCGTCCGGCGAGGAGTTAAGGAGGAGGTCGGCGACGCGGCTCCGTGCGGCGGGGATCAGCATCGGGGTTGAGGGCGCGGCACGGGAAGGATGACTTCGACACGGGGTGAGGAGGAGGCCGAGGCACGCGGGGCGATGGCGATGCTGCGATGCGGAGGTGGCGGTCCTCAGGCGCGGCGCGCCGGGTGGAGGCGACAGGCGACGACGCGGCTATGGGGGGGGGGAAGGGGGTCGCTCCCCCGATCCAAAAACGGGGCGGGGAGAGGGGGGAGTGAGGGAGAGTTGGGTGGTTAGGGTTACGGGCATGGGGGAGGGGGGGGGGGTTAAGTGGTGGGGCGGGCCGGTTGACTCTAGCTGGGCCGGTTGGCCCAACACGGGGGGCTGTTTCTCTTTTGTTTGTTAGTTCGTTTTTCTTTTAATTATTCCGTTTACTATTTTATTTTATTTTACACATTATTTTTAGTTTATTAAAATATGACATTAGCTCCTAAAACAATGTTTCAAAATAACCCACTGCCATAAAAGTTTTACCCCGAAATAAAAATGGTTTAGTATTTTTCAAAATTTAATAAACATTTATTTAATTGCTTTAACTACTGTTTTAATCATTTTGGAACACTTGAACCTTTTATAAAAACTTGGTTTCTTCACCAACAAAATTTATGATTGATTTGCCATAGTTTGCACATTTTAGTTTGACATTTGAAATTTTTTATTTTTGACTTTATTTTAAATTTGAATTTGAACTGTTTTCGAAACAACGAGAGTCTAACAACAGTAAACGTGGTGATGTGGCATCATTAGTGGGAGATTACTGTAGCTTAACTACCGGGGCGTTACAAATCTCCTCCACTACAAGAAATCTCGTCCCGATATTTAAGAGGTGGAGTAAGGAGGAAAGTTTTGGTTACGAAATTCTAATGGATCTTCTCGGTCTTGGTTGCTCTTCTCGAAGAGGTCGATCCATAGCATTGATGTCTTCATTCCTATGCCTGAATGCAACATGATGAAGCTGTCGTCCTTCCTTCAGGATCTTCACCATACTTACGAGAGGATAAGGGGTGGTTATTCTGGAAGAACGGACCTCTGCAAGGTTGACTACCTGGTAGCTAACATCGGGGGAAGGTGGCGGAAAGTAACTCTCGAACTGAAACTTAAGAAAAATTCAAGAGCAAAGTAAGGAGGTACCATGAGAAGTTTAAGCAGGTAGGCAATCGTTCGATGCCTGAACAAGGTGTGAAAGGGGTCCAGAGCAATGAGAATAAGTATTGCGTCTGATACCAAAGTAGATTACTAGGGGGATGACCCATGAATTGCATATGAAATCAAGCGTGAGGAATAACTTTGGCAACATGGGTGTACAGAAGAGTCAGGTTTCGATCATGTGGAATTGTGGGTTATGGGCCCACCATGTGGTTAAAAGTAGGAAGGCAGTTGACATCTTATACGGTCATGATAACAAGACATGTCAGAGGATAGTCCATCAGTTATGTTGGCATCAACGTTGGTACCAAGGGCGAGGGACAAAGAGAACCATTTTCCTACTCGTTGAACGAGGCGGACCATTAGGCAAAGTTCTCGTCCATCAGTGGATACCGGAATGTCATCAACAATAGTAACAGGTTCTTACTGACAGATTGTAGACCGAGGTGTTTACATAAGTAAGATAATTTTACTGCTTAGATCATATAGACCTCAATAAAGGTTAAACCAAACAATGGAAAGGAAAAGGTGATCATCAGATTAAACAGAAGAATGGAAAGGAAAATGTGCTTAAAGACATATTTCAGGGGTATATCCTTCCCAAGGACAAGCAGGGCATGATATCCATTACAGGATATAATGTAGAAAACTCTTTAGGTAAGGGGAGATAAGTTTCATGACATTACCCATACAACGGTGTTTGGATAATTGAGTAAGAAACATTTAGCATTGGGCTTCAAATGTTCTTGCTGAAAAAAATCAGAGTTCCACAGACGTGCTTCGAGATAGCATTGACATGGTCTTCAAGCAACGTCAGACTTCGGACACTCAAATGATTCATCAGGAACAACTTATAGAATAAGTCTTACAATTTCCTCATGGAAGAATGGTTAACCTTGCAAAAAAGGAAACTATAACAATAGGTCCTCCGACCAGTTGTGCTAGGCATGACATCACCTTGTCGGATCATATAAATACCAATGTTATCACTCTTGGAAATATGTCCCAACCATCATATCTGACCGAGATTCAGATCTGATTGGTGTCAGGATACCTCGGACTCAGGATGTCTGAGAAGAAAAGGTGCAACACAAATTGACGAGATGACATTGTAAGATTCTCGAGTAATGAACTATGGAAGCAAGTTCCGAACCATGGGTTCATCATTAAACCAAGGAGAGGGTGAGGAGGTGGCTGGTGAAATCAGCGACAACGAATCAAGATTTCCAAAAGATGGATCCCCACCAGTATTCAAACAAGGAGATAAAATTTGTCAAATCAAATGATATAATGAGTTATGCTCGAGGAAAACATACACATTTAATCATTGATTGAAAGGTGCACCCGACATATGGGCTTAGGTAGCGTGATCTCAAGGTATAACACAAAACACGAACAAGTTTGTGTTGAACGGAAGGCAATAAAGTGGTTGATGATAACATGAATCATCGAGGGGCAAGGATGGTATTGCCTATCAAGAATTTGATATATATCTTGGAAGAGCTTAGGATGTTGATGATGGTCACGACACAGTTATCGAGAGATTTCATGAAGATGTAATCGATCAGCGATGCCATCAAGTCAAATGATGATGAAGCGAAAAGTTATGGGAACCAAGGTACGACATAAACTTGAAATCAAGTTTGATGTTCAAGGAGAAATGATATGACGAGGAAGTTCGACATAAGATTAGCTCGTCGTCAAAAATTGTGCGTCGAGAAGAAGGACGAGGTAGCACAAATAAAATTTAGCACGATAATGATATAGCCGATCAGGCTAGGAATGAATTGAAGGATTATTAAACTCATAAGCAACGAAAATTACTTAGAGTTAATGAATCGGATTTAAGGCTCGATTCACTATCGGTGTCCCTAAATGTCTAACAACTCAGAACCCAGGGAAAAATTGAAATTGGTGAGAAATAATACTTGAAGAACTCACAAGAAGTAATATGGTTCTGTGATTTTATCGAGATACCACGGGGTAATACTCGAAGGTAGAACATAATAGAGGTTGCACTTGTGCATTGATCTGCAGAAGACAAGTGCTTTAACTAGTCTGAGAAATGGAATCAAGGAGAAAATATGATCGGAAGCACGATTGCAAAGGACCAATTCACATATATCAAATGATATTAAATCAAGGAAATAGTTATTATTACAAGAGGCTTCCATGATAGGATCTACATCGTGTCCATGGGCATGAACACAAAGGTTCAAGGTCGACTCCCACTTCCTCAATGCATAACCTTCCATTCACCTCTCGCTTTTCGAAAATGACATTTGTTGTTGATAATTTTACCTGGTGCAATACCAGATAAGTATGACATGTGAATCTTTCAGGATCACACAGATTAAGGAAGGCATAGGTTCAACCCATCGGGGCATCATAGAAACATATACCACAAACTCTAGGAGCGAATAACTCAAGCTCGGGAGCAGAGCATGGTTGACAAAAGTAGGGGATACAATTTAACCAAAGGCATTATGTATCTGATGAAAGGCTCACAAGTTTAATGAATATGAAGGACGTTGTTGGATAAAATCCAATAAAGGATCTGGTGGTCCACAAAGGATCTGATGTGAGTATCATCACACAACCAGAGGAAGAATCAATGCAAAGACATTGGATTATAGAAACAACTGACTAACTCAAAGCTCAAATGCAAAGAAATTATGAATTCCAAGACAAGGGATCAGAAGCAATGCTCTGATTAGGGATGGATAAGTTTAATAGTCTTAGGGGAATAATCGATGGCAATTAGATTGGTCGAGATCCGGCTCATGTTTAAAATGTCGTTTGAGCCGGAAGGATGAATTCTAGGATCTGATTGAGGATGGCAAGCATTCACAAAATATTGATTCAAGGGGATCGAAATGATAAAGACAAAGGATACTAATGAATATTGCTAGTCATATGGAACACAACCATAATGCAAGCCAAGTATTCGTAGATAAATAGCGGGCAGAGGATTACCGGAAGATCAAATAGTACTTCAGTGTATCTTGTGATGAACAACGGGGGAAGAACAGATACTCGGTAAGTGAGAGAAATTATCTGTAGGGGGTATTCATGCGGCAAGGAACTGCAAGGCAGTATCTCAAAGGATTCTCAGGACAATAGAGAGAATTTTGGGGTATCTTGTAATAACAAGATCAACGGGAAATGATTGTATGAAGGACAAGTGTATGTGGTTATCCATAGGGGGTTTATCGACAGAAGGGAATTGCAAAAGCGCTGGCACAAAGTCTCGAGAGAACATCACAGAGTATCTTCGGGATCCTTCGGTGCACCAAACAATCATCTGGAGTGAGGGATCTCCGGGAGGAAATAGTTACGAGAACCTAGTGTTAGAGTTAGCAAAATCATTTAACCCAAGTAGAAGAGATATCGGAGTCCCAGAGTATAGACGAGGAATAAAAGATCCTAATACCACCCAATGACGACGCGGGCGTGTAAGACACACAACCATGTTAGTAAAAAGTTTTGTAATGTCTAGACTCGACTTCGGCCAAGGGGTGTGGAAGGGGGATTCCTATAGGCAGTCAGCTCTGATACCAACTTGTGACGCCCCCGATTTGACCGTACACTAATCATACAGGCAAACGTGTACGATCAAGATCACGGACTCACGGGAAGATATCACAACACAACTCTACAAATAAAATAAGTCGTACAAGCATCATATTACAAGCCAGGGGCCTCGAGGGCTCGAATACAAGAGCTTGATCATAGACGAGTTAGTGGAAGCAACAATATCTGAGTACAGACATAAGTTAAACAAGTTTGCCTTAACAAGGCTAGCACAAACAGGGATACATATCGAAAGAGGCGCATGCCTCTTGCCTGGGATCCTCCTAAACTACTCCAGGTCGTCGTCAGCAGCCTACACGTAGTAGCTGGCACCTCCAGTGTAGTAGGATTCGTCATCGACGATGGCGTCTAGCTCCTGGACTCCATCGTCTGGTCGTAACAATCGGGTATAGAAAGGGGGAAAAGGGGAGCAAAGCAACCATGAGTACTCATCCAAAGTACTCGCAAGCAAGGAGCTATACTACATATGCAATGTCTCAAATGAAAGGGGTAGTATATGTGGACTGAACTGCAGAATGCCGGAATAAGAGGGGGATAGCTAGTCCTATCGAAGACTACACTTCTCATAGCCTCCATCTTGAAGCAATAGAAGAGAGTAGATGGTAAGTTAACCAAGTATCATCGCGTAGCATAATCCTACCCGGCGATCCTGCCCTCGTCGCCCTGTGAGAGAGCGATCATCGGTTGTATCTGGCACTTGGAAGGGTGTGTTTTATTAAGTATCCGGTTCTAGTTGTCATAAGGTCATGGTACAACTCCAAGTCGTCTCGTTACCGAAGATCACGGCTATTCGAATAGATTAACTTCCCTGCAGGGGTGCACCACATTTCCCAACACGCTCGATCCCCTTTGTCCGGACACACTTGTCGGGGTCATGCCTGGCCTCGGAAGATCACCACGTCGCAACCCTACCTAGGAACAACAGAGAGGTCAGCACGGCGGTCTAATCCTATGGCGCAGGGGTCTGGGCCCATCGCCCATTGCACACCTGCACGTTGCGTATGCGACCGACGAGCAGACCTAGCCTCCCTTATACAAGAGCAGGCGTTCTAGTCCAACCCGGCGCGCGCCGCTCAGTCGCTGACGTCACGAAGGCTTCGGCTGATACCACGACGTCGAGTGCCCATAACTGTTCCCGTGTAGTTGGTTAGTGCGTATAGGCCAATGGCTAGACTCAGATCAAATACCCAGATCTCGTTAAGTGTGTTATCTTGAAATAACCACGGACACCGACTAGGGCCAGGCCCACCTCTCTCCTAGGCGGTCTCAACCTGCCCTGTCGCTCCGCCACAAAGGTTCACTTAGAGGGCCGTCCGGACAAACATCCTTTCAGACCCAATCCGTGAATCACTCGCGGGTACTCTACGAGCCGACCCAACTTTAGTCACCACAAGTATCATATAATATGTATATAAGTATATACCCGTGATCACCTCCCGAGTGATCACGACCCGATAGTATAGCATGGCAGACAGACAAGAATGTAGGGCCACTGCTGATAAACTAGCATCCTATACTAAGCATTTAGGATTGCAGGTAAGGTATCAATGACTGTAGCAACAATGACAGGCTATGCATCAGGATAGGATTAACAGAAAGCAGTGACATGCTACACTACTCTAATGCAAGTAGTAGAGATAAGAGTAGGCGATATCTGGTGATCAGGGGGGGACTTGCCTGGTTGCTCTGGCAAGTAGTGGTCGTCAACACCGTAGTCGATCGGGGCACCAGCAGCGGCGTCAGTCTCGCAGTCTACCGGAGAGAAGAGGGGGAAGAAACAATGAATACAATGCAAACATATGCATAAAGATGCATGACATGACAAGTAGCGGTGCTAGGTGTGCCCTAAAGCGCTATGAGGTGATACCGGTGAAGGGGGGAAACATCCGGGAAAATATCCTCGGTCTTTCGCATTTTCGGACAGATGAATCAGAGGGGAAAGTTGCGTGTGCGCTATGCTAGGTATGCATGGTGGATGAACATGTTGCATATTCGGATTTGTTTCGTCGTTCTGAGCAACTTTCATGTAGAAAGTTTTTCCATCCGAGCTACGGTTTATTTTATACTAATTTTAAAAGATTTAAATCATTTTAGGATTTATTTAATTATTTAAATTCAACATTATCCAGAATAGTGCATGCTAATGTCAGCATGATGTCAGCAGTCAGCGTTGACCGTTGACCTGGTCAACCTGACAGGTGGGTCCCACCTGTCAACGACTTTTTGACTAATTAATAGTAGTTAATTAGGTTAACTAGTAATTAGGTTAATTAATCTTAATTAGTTAATTTAAACAGAATTAATTAAGTTAATTATTTAGTTAATGAATTAATTAATATTTGATTTTATTTATTTATTTATTATCTTTTTAATTATTTTATTTAAAAAAAATTCTTCTTTTTAAACGTTCTGGGCGGGGCCCCTTTGTCATAGGCCCATAGGGGCCAATCGGGCAATGGGCGTCGGGCGCAGCCCGAACGGCGCTGGTGCTCCCGACTGGGTGCCGCGGGAAGGTTGGCGGGCGCGGGCACCGGCGCACCGGCGGGTGTGTTCGGCAGCGGGTCGGCGGACGAGCAGCGGCAGCGGCAGCAGTGGAGCGGGGCGCGAGCGTGTGGTCATGCCACGACGGCGGAGGGCGAAGATGACACGACCACAATGCGACGGGGCAGAGGCTAGCGGCGCGGCTGGGTGGCGCAGGCGAGGCAGCGGGATGCAGGGGAGGCGAGGCGCAGCGACGCGGGGGGGGGGGGGGGTACGGAGCGGTGGCGCAGCGAGCGAGCGGCGCAGGTGTGGCGCGTCGACAAGGGGCGACGGGCGCGGCCAGACGGAGCGACGCACGGCCAGGACGCGGCCCGACCACAGTGAGCGGGCGCGAGGGGGTTGCAGGCAAGCGCACAAGAGCGGACTGTCCGCGGCGACCGCGGCCAGCGTGGTGCAGGGAAGAGGAGAAGATGGGGGCCTCGCTGGAGGTTCGTAGGGACGGGACAATGGGGCGCGGGTAGGACGACGGTGACGAGGTCGTCGATGAAGAGGGGACGACGGCGATGGCGTCCGGCGAGGATTCGAGGAGGAGGTCGGCGACGCGGCTCCATGCGGCGGGGATTGGCATCGGGGTTGAGGCTGCGACGCAGGAACGATGACTTCGGCATGGAGTGAGGAGGAGGCCGAGGCACGCGGGGCGATGGCGATGCTGCGATGCGGAGGTGGCGGTCCTCAGGCACGGCGCGCCGGGTGGAGGCGGCAGGCGACGACGCGGTCGGGGGGGGGAGGGGGTCGCTCCCCCGATCCAGAAACAGGGTGGGGAGAGGGAGGAGTGAGGGAGAGTGGGTGGTTAGGGTTACGGGCGTGTGTGTGTGGGGGGGGGGGTTAAGTGGTGGGGTGGGCCGGTTGGCTTTAGCTGGGCCGGTTGGCCTAGCACGGGGCGGGGGGGGGGGGGGGTTGATTCTCTTTTTTTGTTAGTTCATTTTTCTTTTAATTATTCCTTTTACTATTTTATTTTATTTTACACATTATTTTTAGTTTATTAAAATATGACATTAGCTCCTAAAACAATGTTTCAAAATAACCCGCCGCCATAAAAGTTTTATCCCAAAATAAAAATGGTTTAGTATTTTTCAAAGTTTAATAGACATTTATTTAATTGCTTTAACTACTATTTTAATCATTTTAAAACACTTGAACCTTTATAAAAACTTGGTTTCTTCACCAACAAAACTTATGATTTATTTGCCATAGTTTGCACATTTTAGTTTGACATTTGAAAACTTTTATTTTTGACTTTATTTTAAATTTGAATTTGAACTGTTTTCGAATCAACGAGAGTCTAACAACAGTAAACGTGGTGACGTGTCATCATTAGTGGGAGATTACTGTAGCTTAACTACCGGGGCGTTACATTAGGGTTCTAGCATTAGGGTTAGTGTTATATGATATCCTCTCTGTCACATGATTGTTGGTCTCACAGAAATTAATTTTAACATGAGTAATTTGACATAAATCCTCTTTGCGTGTTGTTTGATCAATTACTAGTCTTCACCAACTTTAGTATTGTAAATTGAATCAGAAATTTCGGTTGCCACCAATTTTAACAGTGTTAACTGAATGTTTCAACTTATTAATAGGGCTATGAACTGACCCATTTAACACCAATCTGACCTCTTAACAATAATTTTAACCTTGTTAGATGAATTATTTCATCTTATTCTTATACGTGTTAACTGACCTACTTAACAACAAAATTAAATGAATTTTATGTGAATTTGTAGCTTGGATGATGAAGAATGGGAAGTGAGGTTCCATTTCCTAGACAAAGATAACTTGGAAAGAACAATTTGTTTATCAGACATAACCTTCTGGAATCTCATTGCCCTAATAGAGGTAGAAGGCTATAGTTCAAGGGATTTTATGTATTGTGTTAGAGATCCAGGAGTTGGGGTGTCAGGAATGGAAGAATTAACTGATGATGACAGGGTGGAAGAAATGTTGGATCACATAGCTAGTAAAGGAAAGAATGTTGTTAACATTACATTTATGAGAAGTGATGCACCTAGACCAGTTGATTTGAACATTGTTCATGTTAATGAAGAGCGGGTTCCTTTGTCAGAAATAGGTGTACCAATTGTCTATGAGGTAGACAATTCAGGAGTTGTTTTCCCCAGTCCAGTGAAACCCCAACCACAGCCAATCCAAGTAATGAACACACAAGAGAGCTCTTGTTTGTTGAAGCAAAAGGGCCCAAGTGAACCTGAGTTTGCTTTGGACAATGGTAATGAGAGGCATGAGTATTTCATGGAGACAGAACAAGAGCAAGAGCACATTGAGCAGATGATGGAGCAGAAAAGAAATGATGAAATTCAGAGGTACATGAGTAATAAGATACAAAGAGAGAAGTACAAGGCAACAAAAAGAAAACTCCCACAGCTGCTTGTTGAGGAGTTCACTGATAGTGAAAGTGAGGATGAAGATCTAGAAGATGAGGACATATTGGCTAGGTTGGAGGCAATGAAGACGCATAGGGATGATCCACTATATCACTTTGAAGGAGACACTGATGTAGAAGAGCTATATGGACGAGATGAGGAGGAGGAGGAGAATGAAGGAAGAGATGAAGAGGAAGGACAGGAGGAGCCACTAGATGAGGGCTTGAGAGGAGGAAGCAGTGGAGGAGGAAGCAGTGCAGGAGGTAGCAGCAGCACAGGAGGAAGTAAGAGGAGGGGGAAGGGGCCAACAACAAGATCCCATGCAAGTTTGGATCAAATCATAGAGCAAGACTGGGCACCTTCATCTGATGAGGAGAGCAACCCAGGTGACTTAAGTCAAGAAGAGAATCATTGGGCTCAGCTTCCACCATTTAAGCTACCAAATGGTAGAAAGAGCAGGGCCAAAAAGAATAAAGTTAGGGTTTGGTATGATGAGAAGAGGGAAAACCCACAAGAACAATTTGTCAAGAAACTTTGTTTCCTAGATGTGCAGCAGTTCAGAAGGGCACTGCTTACATTTCACATCTCACAAAACAGGAACTACTCATTTCGTAGGAATTGCTCAGATAAAGTTATTGTAGTTCGCAGTACAGATGACTGTCCTTTTTTCATTGTTGCTTCCAAAATTGCACATGAGAAGACATTTTGCATAAAGAAAATGAACTTGTACCACAATTGTCCTGCTGTTTGAGAGAGCACCAAAGTGACTGCTAGGTGGTTGGCACATGAGTGTGAGCAACAGTTAAGGTCTGACATAAACTAAAAGTGCGTTATATCGACTAGAGGGGGGGGGTGAATAGGCGATTTTTATGAAAGTCTTCAAAACGTGGAAGTTTCGAAGACAAATGATAGAAATAAACCTATTACCATGCAGCGGAAGGTGGACTACACTAGGCAAACCATGGTCAAGTATTCAATGAAGTGAAAGCACAATGACTAACAGCAGCTAGGTAGTAAGGATCAGGTAGGAAGATATTATGAAGCCAAACAGAACACGCAGTCACTCAGTGAAGACAAAAGGTAGTGCAATCATACAATGACTTCACAAGGACCAATGGTAAGTAAAGGGAAGGGAAGGATGAAACCAGTGACTCATTGAAGACAATGATTTGTTGGACCAGTTCCAGTTGCTGTGACAACTGTATGTCTGGTTAGGGCGGCTAGGTATTTATACCTGAGGACACACAGTCCCGGACACCCAGTCCTGAACACGCAGCTCAGGACACCCAGTCCTCACTGTATTCCCCTTGAGCTAAGGTCACACAGACCTCGCCCAATCACTCTGGTAAGTCTTCAAGGTAGACTCCCAAACCTTCACAGACTTTGTTCACCGGCGATCCACAATATCTCTTGGATGCTCAGAACGTGACGCCTAACCGGCTGGAGGATTCACAGTCCTCAAGTGTAATAAGTCTTCAGATCACACAGACAAGAAGACTTAAGTGATGCCTAACACTCTTAGGCTCTGGGTGGTTAGGGCTTTATCCTCGCAAGGAATTCTCTCTCAAAGGCTTCGAGGTGGGTTGCTCTCAAATGACAAAAGCCGTACTCTAACTCTGAGCAGCCAACCGTTTATGGTTGTAGGGGGTGGGCTATTTATAGACACTAGGCAACCCGACCTGATTTGTCCGAAATGACCCTGGGTCACTAAGGAACTGACACGTGTTCCAATGGTCAGATTTCAAACTCACACGTCAACTTTACTTGGGCTACAAGCAAAGCTGACTTGTCCGACTCTGGACAAGATTCGCTCTCATAGTCTTCACTCGAAGACATAGGTTTTGGTTAAGCATCACTTCAGTCATTCTGACTGGTTCTCTTGGACCCCACTTATCAGTACGGTGGTTCCTATGACTCAACAAAGAAGAAAAAGAACTACGAAAGATCTAAGTCTTCGAGCTCCATAGGCTTCATGCGATGTCTTCTCTTGTCATAGTCTTCAATGTGAATATCTTCATATACCACCTTTGACATCAATGTCTTCATACATTTTTAGGGGTCATCTCTGGTAGGAAAACCGAATCAATGAGGGACTTCTACCTGTGTTATCCTGCAATTCTCACAAACACATTAGTCCCTCAACTAGGTTTGTCGTCAATACTCCAAAACCAACTAGGGGTGGCACTAGATGCACTTACATAAACACACCAGTCCAGGCAATAATGAACTTTGATGCTCCACATTCTGAAGACTTAGAGGTTCCTTGGACGTCTGCAAAATGATCTAAGTGTGGAACTTATCATTGCACATGCGGAATTTATCGTCGCATCATGAAGTAGCAAATAAGTAGCATATGACCATCGAGTTTAGGTGTTACAACTCAAAGAACCAAATGTATCAAAACGAGAGTTGTGAACATAGAGCAAAATATAAAGCAACCGCCCATATGGACCCGCTTGAAGACTATCACACTCATATGCTTCTCCCCCTTTTGTCAGTAAGGACCAAAAAGGTTTGAAGACATAGAGCATCTACTCGTTCCCATGAAGAGTAGGTGAAGCAGCAGGGTCGTCGGTGATGTGCGGCGGTGCAGAAGAACTTGGAGCAGTGTCGAGGCGTGCTGAAGGAGGTGGCGGTGAAGTAGCATCGTCTTCATCCTCGATCACTCTAGCATTCACAGTTGTAGCAGAGGAAGAGAACTCAGAGTCTTCAAGAGATGGGGTTCGTCGCAGCACTGCCCTTCGAGGGGGTGTGGAGTCAAACTTGAAGCGTTCGGAGACGCCATCCTCTTGAAGATCATCTTCAGAGCACATAAGCGTCAGCCCTTCCCATGTGCGTTGAGAGGTTTCATGTGCAACAAAGGCATTCTTGGCGGCAAGATTGTGAATACGGTTGACATCCACCAAGAGGCTTTGCATTTGGCGCTTCAGCCAGTCATGATGCCTATCCTGTTTCTGATGAAGAGCCACCAGAAGTTCTCGGTCATTGAGAATACGAGTGCGCTTCTTAGGTCGTTGGGCAATTGTGCTATCAGTGGCTTCAGTAAGGGCAGGATGTGGTGCACGTGTAGTTCCAGCCAAAGGATACACACGAGTGACTGCTTCAACTCCTTCAATGTTCTGAGAAAAACTTTGATGCTCCACATTCTGAAGACTTAGAGGTTCCTTGGCAGGCTCAGGATAAATGGCTTCAACAGACATATCCACATCAGGCAGAAATATCCGATGATTGCGAGCAGATGGCTGATATGAGATAGCGGAGTGGAGTTTAATCAGCCGCATTATCCATGGAGCATAGAACTTCAAGCCAAAAAGATCAGAGCCTGATGCAGCAAGTTCGCGGATGAAGAAGTCCTGAGCATTGAAGCATTTGCCATGAAGAATATAGAAGACCAAAGTCTTCATTGCACCTTCCAGCTTGGCATGTAAAGAATGTCCTTTGATGGGCCAGAGAGTTCGCCTTATGATGTGATAAATAGTCCTTGGCAGATACTCAAGGTCTTCAACAAAGAACTCCTTGGGGTATGGAGCATCTTGGGGCAATGGCTTCATCATACTGAGCATCTGACTCATGTTTGGTTCAGGCTTCTGAAAGATGCTCTCCATAGCTTCACCGTGAAGCTGACAGCCAGGTTCGTAGAGATCGCCAGGAGTGGGCAGACCAGTGAGCTCAATAATGTCAAAGGCTTTGGCTTCGTGATGAACATTTCCTGTCATCCACTCCAGGACCCAAGTCTTCAGATCTCTGTTGTACCCACGGATGTGAAGTGTGGCATAGAATTGGAGCAGCAACTCTTCATTCCAGTGCTCTTGGTCGGTGACAAACGGCAACAATCCAACCTCTTTGAAGCAATCCAGAGCTTCTTCCAGACAGGGCAGACCAGTTATTCCTTCGATGTCAAGACGCTTATGTGGGAAGATGCGACCTTGATTGTATAGAATATAGGAGTAATAGCTTCGCTGCGGATAGCTCCAGAATCGATCAGATGATATCCTTTCCCTTGAGTAGGGGTTCCTGGAGCTATTGAAGAAGGTGTTGTCTGCTTTGAAGCCATTGACATTGAAGGATCCAGGTGCTGATGCAGGACCTAGAAACCTGGGCAATCTGGGGATTGGCTTCTGTACCTGAGGCCTATGCTCAACATGGTAGTCAAACTGAGGACCAGCATCAGGCACGGGAACAGAAGCAGTAGCATCATTGGCTTCACTGACTTCTGGTGCTTGGGTAGGTGAAGGCTCCACATTGGCTTCAGCCATGACAGCGTCAGTGGCGTTGGTGGCAGCCTCAAAATTCTCAACCTCCACTTGATGAGCTAGAGGGTCGGTCACAGTCACGTTCTCCTGGAGAACAGCTTCTTGGTGGGACGGGGGTGTGGCAGTGCTTGGGATTTCTTGTTCATCGGCTGATGCAGCCGGAATGTCTTCAACAGCTTTAGCTTCAGACTCAGAGACTGGAGGCCTTGGTCCTTTGTGAAGCCTGCATAACGCTGGCGACGCCTGTGGAGTTGGAGTTGGTTGGGCCTCAAAGTCTTTTTCCTCTTGTGCTTGTGGGTGATCAGCCCATGATGCATCCTGAGAAATTGGCGCCAGAGGACGACCAATGCTGATGAGCTCGCTGTACGTGAGCACAGGCGATGATACCCGTTGGTGCTCGAGCTGAGGAAGAACTGCATCATCTTCAACATGGTCATGGTGACCAATGTCTTCTGCAGTGATGGGATCAGCTGCTGGAAAGTCTTCAGCTTCATGAGCCGCTGTGAAAGCAGGCTCATGGACAGTCAGTTGGCGCTCTTGAGGTTCAGTGTCAGGGCGAACCATGGAGATGGGTTTAACAATCAAGGGCTCTGTGGGAGCAGCCCGTTCCTTCTTGGTCTTCCGCTTCTTCTTGGAGGGGGCAGTAGCAGAGGCTTCAGGATGTTTGCTCTTCCTTGCTTCAACCTCAGCAGTCCTCGTCTTCTTCAGCTCTAAAGCGGTTGACCGGGACTTTGGCTTCGAGCCAGTCATGCTAGTTGGGAAGACAATGGGATCTGCTTCCTGCCTTGGTGCGTTGGGTTCGGCCATAGTGGGCTTCTTCTTCTGCTTGGCAGCCATCCTGGGATCAATGCCCGGACGCCCAAGGGCCTTGCGCTTCTCAGCCTCGTTGTAGCCTTGCACACACTTGTCAGCCAGGCTCTTCATGCGCTCACGAGAACCCTGAGCTTCTGCGTGTTTCCTTCTTTGAGCTCGTGCAGCATAATCTTGAAGTTTTTCACCTCTTGCACGCTGAGCTTGGCCATATGCTTCTTGAACTGAGCTTTCTCAAAGTCAATCTTTTGCTTCAGTTCAACAATGCGCTGGGCGATAGCTAATTCTGAAGCAATGGCGCCATGGAAGGCGACACTGAGGCCAGTGGGTAGTTGCAGATCTTCGAAGCTGATGTTGGGCGTGTCAAACTACTCATCAATGAAGTTGTGTATGATTGTCACGTCAAAGAGAGGCAGATCATTGAAGATTTCTGCTTCTTCTTTGCTCTTGATGAGTTGCTCAAGAGCGTCATCTGCAAGATCTTCATCACTGGATAGATCAATGACATCGTTTCGCAGAATGGCAGCAACAGTCAGTTCTTGGCCGGTGTGTGGCAGAGGCATCTTGACCTTCTGGGGCTTGGAGATGCGTGACAAATCTTCAGACTGCACATTGTCTTCAGGAGGTGCAGTGGCCAGTGGCTTCGCCCGTGAGATTTTTGGCGCAGAGGCAGGCTTTGAAGCTTTAGGCTGCTTCAACTTCTTTGGCTTCAGCGCTGCAGGCTCTTCATTTGATTCAGCGTCATCTGCAGGCTCATTCACGACTGTCCCTTGAACCACAATATGAGTGATGAGACCTTCCAAGTTGTAGAAGGGCCCAACAAGATTGGGTTCTGCTTCGCGGGTTCCATCAGCACGGGGAGCAGAGGGACCAGGGTTGAAGTCTAATCCCAAAGACTTCTTGTTCTGCTTCGCTGAGTTCTGGGCAAACTGGAAGTTGCGCTTGAACAGATTGTCGTCATGACACCATAGCAGTGACGATGGGTCAGCATCCACAGGCTGTGGTCCACGGACCATGCAGGGATAGAAGCCTTGTTCAATGGCTTCATCTCTAGTCCTGGGTTGAAGATTTTTGTAGAGGATGTCTCCCCATGATCGCTTAATGGCATTCTTTTCAGCATATTCCTTTGTCACAAATCTGTACTTGAGCCACTGTTCTGCCCAATAGCGTCGAATCCATTGGATTCGTGTCTTGCGTTGATTGTAATCCTCTTCAGGATCTGTCTTGTACAGCTCTGAGAGGTCATCGGGCAGATCTCTTGATGTTTCTCCTCGACGCTTTCTGCCACCCTTCCTTGCTGATTTCTCTGAAGCCATGAACTTTAAACTGAAAGGCTTCAATACGTTCAAAGGCTTCAAAGGCTTTTGCTTGCTGGACAAACAGGAACTGGCTTCGGGAGAATTTATGTGATACTGTAAGAATTCTGCAAATGAAGACTATGAGAACCAAGGGATTCTCCCACGGACATGTACCTGTGACAGCATTAAGGTGCGAGGGAAGGGGAAGAGGTCATATGCATTCTTAGAAGATTTTGAAGATAAATCAGTTTAGAAGACATTGACCTCATCGTGCGAACACATTCACTCATAGATAAGGAGTTGGTTCCAGATTTGTACGAATCCACGGATCAGTACAAGTGAGGAATCTAACTACTTTGTGAAGCATAAGTGAATATACTAGGCATATTATGAGATGCAGTTTGAAGTGGATCCAACATGTGTGAACAAAAACCACTTGTGGTAGAAAGTGACGGATCTATAGGATCAAAGGGGCCGTAAAAAGGAAGTTTTATTTACCACACGTAGAACTACTAGACGGAGTGGAAGAGGAGGCCGAGCAGTTCGATCGTCCGTGCCCTAACTTGGCGACGGAGGACACCTACGGCGACGGCGGAGAGGACGATGTCCGCGGTCGGCGTGAAGACGGTGTCGGAGAGGTTGCGGCAGCGAAGCGCTTCGTCGCCGGCGTCGTCAAGGGCTAGCGGTGGCGCTAGGGTTCGTGCGAGAGTGGAAGAAGAGATAATGACTGTGGTGAGGCGTGTATTTATAGGGACAGGGGCGGCTCAGTGTTATTACACAGGTGCCCCTGGCGATTCACATCTGAGGAACACGTGGCCATCATGCAGCATATTGGGGGTTGTTCCACGTCCCACGCACGCCTGGATTGTCGGGTGGTCGTTCCCACTTCTCCGGGTTTCAGGTGAAGGAATGAGCATTGAAAACGGACTTAAAGTTTGTCTCTGTATCTTCTGCTGACAAGGACGCAGAGAAGACATTCGACAGTTTCAATAGAATGCATATGATTTGGAGAGATAGAGTTTGAGATAGAAAGCATACAAAGGTTAGGGTCCGATCACATTCACTTAGTTCAAAAGATTCAACAAGAAGACATAGCTATAAGTGAATGCTGTAGAGGACAGAACACTAGTATATATATATATATATATATATATATATATATATATATATATTCAACATAGTGAAGATAATTATGAAGACATGTTGAGATTGAAGCCAAACCAAATGTGAAGACATAGCAAATGTAACGCCATGAGTGAAACACTTCAAACAGAACATTTGGTGGTGGCATTACCCACCGTATAGGAAGTATTAGACCCAGACACGGCGCACAATTATCGTGGCGCTCCGAAGTCAAATTCCACATTAATGTATTCACACTTAGAATGTATGTCTTCATTGATTGAAGATATACTTTACTTCGTGTGTTGCACATCTAAGTCATCAATATGCATAAGTGTTAGGATGTGTGCCTGATCACAGGACATTTGAGGATTCCAAGATATTTAGCTCACACCGTAACTTGCAAAATCTCTTCTCATCCAAGGGCTTGGTGAAGATATCTGCCAATTGCTCTTCAGTGTTGACGTGTATGATATCAATATCTTCCTTCACAACATGATCTCTGAGAAAGTGATGACGAATTTCAATGTGCTTTGTCTTCGAGTGCTGAACTGGGTTGTTGGCAATCTTGATGGCGCTTTCGTTGTCGCAGTAGAGTGGCACTTGCTTCAGATGAATGCCATAGTCCTTGAGTGTTTGCTTCATCCACAGAAGCTGAGCGCAGCAAGATCCAGCAGCAATGTATTCAGATTCAGCAGTGGAGAGAGATACATAGTTCTGCTTCTTTGAAGACCAACATACAAGTGATCGTCCCAGAAAATGACATGTGCCTGATGTAGACTTGCGATCCACCTTGTCACCAGCATAATCAGCATCCGAGAATCCAACCAGATCAAACTCTGAGCCCTTTGGATACCATAATCCTAGAGTTGGGGTGTGAGCCAAATATCAAAGAATTTGCTTCACAGCTAAGTGATGCGACTCCTTTGGTGCCGCTTGGAATCGAGCACACATGCAAACACTAAGCATAATATTGGCCTAGATGCACATAGATAAAGTAAAGAACCAATCATGGAGCGGTATACCTTTTGATCGAACTCTTTACCATTGTCGTCGGGACCCAGATGATGTTTGGCTGGCATTGGCGTCGTGAAGCCTTTGCAGTCTTGCATACCGAACTTCTTCAGGCAATCTTTGAGATACTTCTCTTGAGATATGAAGATGCCGTTGCGTTGCTGTCGTATTTGAAGACCGAGGAAGAACTTCAGCTCTCCCATCATGGACATCTGATATTGCTCTTGCATCATATATCCAAACTCTTCACTGTACTTCTGATTGGTGCAGCCGAAGATAATGTCATCCACATATATTTGGCACACAAACAGTTCACCATCATATGTCTTCGTGAAGAGAGTGGGGTCGAGGGAACCAGGTATGAAGC
Organism: Triticum aestivum; assembly: GCF_018294505.1. Classification (NCBI taxonomy): domain Eukaryota; kingdom Viridiplantae; phylum Streptophyta; class Magnoliopsida; order Poales; family Poaceae; genus Triticum; species Triticum aestivum. Next base: position 457,250,161 of record NC_057809.1, read on the forward strand.
CTTTGCTCTTCAGGAAGTATTTGAGTGTGTCATACCAAGCCCGAGGGGCTTGTTTGAGGCCATACAGTGCCTTGTTGAGCTTGTATACCATGTCAGGATGTTTTGGATCTTCAAAGCCAGGCGGTTGTGCAACATACACTTCTTCTTCAATCTTGCCATTGAGAAAAGCGCTCTTCACATCCATTTGATATAGAAGTATGTTATGATGATTTGCATAGGCCAGCAGTATGCGTATGGCTTCAAGTCGAGCCACGGGAGCAAATGTTTCATCGAAGTCAATCCCTTCCACTTGAGTATATCCTTGAGCAACGAGACGAGCTTTGTTTCTGACAACTTGACCATGCTCATCTTGCTTGTTGCGGTATATCCATTTGGTGCCTATTATATTGTGCTTCCGAGGGTCAGGACGCTTAACCAGTTCCCATACATTATTCAGCTCAAACTGTTGAAGCTCTTCTTGCATAGCTTGAATCCATTCAGGTTCCATGAAGGCTTCTTCAACTTTCTTGGGTTCTGTTATTGAGACGAATGCGAAGTGCCCACAGAAATTTGCTAGCTGAGTTGCCCTTGAACGAGTGAGCGGACCGGGTGCATTGATGCTATCAATTATTCTCTCAATCTGCACTTCATTGGCAACACGAGGATGTACAGGGCGAAGATTTTGCTCTTGCTGATCATTGTCATTGTTAGAAGGATTGTCTTCAGGCTGAGCATTGTCTTCAGGTTGATCAGGTGCGGATATGATAAGTTCCTCTTCAGGTTGAGCTTCAGAGGGTATGATTTCTCCAGTTCCCATTAGTTTGATTGATTCACTGGATGGAACTTCATCTAGCACATTTGGCAGGTGCTCTCTTTGTGAACCGTTAGTCTCATCGAACCGCACATCCACTGTTTCAACCACTTTATAATGAAAGAGATTGAAGACTCTGTAGGAGTGCGAATCCTTTCCATATCCAAGCATAAAACCCTCATGTGCTTTTGGTGCAAATTTTGAAGTGTGATGTGGATCCTTGATCCAGCACCTGGCGCCAAATACTCTGAAGTAACTGACATTTGGCTTCTTGCCAGTAAGGAGCTCATAAGATGTCTTGTTCAGAAGCTTGTGAAGATAAACACGATTGATTGTATGGCATGCAGTATCAATGGCTTCAGGCCAGAATTTTCTTGGAGTCTTGTATTCATCAAGCATCGTTCGGGCCATCTCAATGAGTGTTCTGTTCTTGCGTTCGACGACGCCATTCTGCTGTGGCGTGTACGGGGCTGAGAATTCATGTGTGATGCCCAAAGTATCAAGATATGTATCAAGGCCAGTGTTCTTGAATTCAGTGCCATTGTCACTTCTGATGTGCTTTATCTTGGCGCCATAGTTGTTCATTGCTCGATTGGCGAAGCGTCTGAAGACATCCTGCACTTCAGTCTTGTAGAGGATTATGTGCACCCAAGTATATCTAGAATAATCATCAACAATGACAAAGCCATAGAGACAAGCAGTAGTAGTAAGAGTTGAGTAATGAGTGGGACCGAAAAGATCCATGTGGAGCAGTTCGAAGGGTCGAGTAGTTGTCATGATTGTCTTCGAGGGATGTTTGGCCCTCGTCATCTTTCCTGCTTCACAGGCACCGCATAAGTGATCTTTCTTGAACTTGACGCCCTCGATGCCTATGACATGCTTCTTCTTTGCAAGGGTGTGGAGGTTCCTCATGCCAGCATGCCCTAGCCTCCGATGCCAGAGCCAGCATTCTGAAGCTTTTGCTAGAAGACATACGGCAAGCTGTGGTCCTGCTGAGAAATCTACCACGTACAAATCATCTTTCCGATACCCTTCAAACACTAGAGACTTGTCAGATTCCATTAGAACAAGGCAACGATATTTTCCAAATATTACGATCATGTTCAAATCGCAAAGCATTGAGACAGACATTAAGTTGAAGCCAAGGGATTCAACAAGCATGACTTTATCCATGTGTTGATCCTTTGAGATTGCAACTCTACCTAGACCCAATACCTTACTTTTACCAGTGTCAGCAAATGTGATGTGACTCTTGTCGGATGGACGTAAGGTTGAGTCCATAAGAAGGCTTCTTTTGCCAGTCATGTGATTGGTACACCCACTATCAATAATCCATTCTGAAGACGCTGGTGTCGTACCCTACAGTGCAGTTAGGGGGATAGGCTTCACGAAGAGAATTGTGAAGCAAAAACATTTGACGAACCAGTGGGTTATGAAAGCTTAGATCCAGATTAGGACTGATAGGGAGAGTAGCAAGCGATTCAGGAACGAAGTACATAGTAAGACCATTCGGGCATTTGATCTTGCGCCCTACAAGATGTTTAAGGTCCCCAGCAATAGCGTCAGACGATTTTGGTTTTCTGCTGGAGACCTTTCCCTGCAAAAGAGAGTTAAGCTTTCTTAGCCACCCACATCTTCAAGGGTGGCTTAGAAGCAATAAGTCTAAGTGCAGCATCTGAGAACTTTGGCTTTGGAGCCCTAGCAAAAAGTCTTGCAGGCGGACAATAGTACTCATAAGAATAAGCAGAATAGTTCTTGGTCTTATGAACATGGCGGTTCGATGAACCGCGCTCATATTCATAGGCCTGAGTATGGTTTCCCTGCAAAACATTTGCGTTAGTGCGACTCAGGTGAGTCCTCTGTCTGTATGAAGCCTTTGGACCGTATGAAGCCTGTGGTCTGGGGTTTGTCTTCTTCACCTGTGGTGTCATGATGACATTCACAGGAAGATTTTCCAAACACTTTTTCGGCACCCAGATCTTCTTCATAGGCGGCCCATTCCTGCAGTTAGTACCAATATACCTGGCAAACACTTCACCATTCTGATTCTTAAACAGTTTATAGTTTGCATCAAAGGATTCATCAATGACAATGGGGTTAGCACAAGTGAAGCCAGATAGATTGGATGGATCTGCTGAAGGTTCCTTTGCAGCAACCCATGTGGTTTTGGGGTACTGCTCAGGTTTCCAGTAAGAGCCATCAGCATTCATTTTCCTTACGAACCCAACACCCTCTTTCCTCGGGTTTCGGTTCAGAATCTGCCTTTTGAGGACATCACATAGTGTCTGATGCCCTTTAAGACTTTTGTACATCCCTGTTTCAAGCAATGTCTTCAACCTAGCATTCTCATCAGCAATAGCAGTGGTATCCTCAGCAGAGGGGTTAGTTACCACATCAACAGTTGAAGATATTGCAACAGTAGCAGCAGTAGAACATTCAGCAACAGAAGTAGCATTATCACGCTCAATGCATTTAAGACATGGTGGTTCAAATCCTTCCTGAGCGGAACTGATCTGTTCGGCGCGAAGTGACTCATTTTCCTTTTGAAGATCTTCATGAGCCGCTCTCAATTTCTCAAGATCTTGCTTCCTTTGAAGATAATCATAGGAAAGCTTTTCATGAGTTGTTGAGAGCGTTTCATGACGACTTTCAAGTTCCTCATACTTAACGTGAAGATTTTTTATGTCTTCAATTAAGGACTCAGATCGAGTCATTTCAGCGCCTAACAGATCATCGCTTTTGTCTAACAGTTTTTGAATATGTTCCATAGCTTTCTGTTGTTCAGTTGCAATTTTAGCAAGTGTTTTGTAGCTGGGTCTTGAACCACAATCAGAGTCATCTTCACTAGATGTTTGATAGTGAGTAGTGCGTGTGTTTACCTTGGCACCGCGTGCCATGAAGCAGTAGGTAGGAGCGGAGTAGTCCTTGTCATTTGCATCGGTGTCGGTGATGAAGTCATTGTCTTCAGTGTTGAAGATGGACTTGGCAACGTATGTTGTAGCCAGACTTGCAACGCCAGAATCGGACTCCTCCTCAGACTCCACCTCCGCCTCCTCAGAAGCGGACTCCTCCTCTGAATCCATTTCCTTGCCAACAAACGCACGTGCCTTGCCAGATGAGCTCTTCTTGTGTGATGAAGACTTTGAGGAAGACTTGGAAGAAGACTTTGAGTATTTCTTCTTCTTCTTGTCGTCAGAGTCATATTCCTTGCTCTTCTTCTTCTTTTTGTTCTCATTGTCCCACTGCGGACACTCAGAGATGAAGTGGCCAGGTTTCTTGCACTTGTGGCATGTTTTCTTCTTGTAGTCATGAGCAGAAGCTTCATCATTCCTTGAGCTTGATCGTGAAGACTTTCTGAAGCCTTTCTTCTTGGTGAATTTTTGGAACTTCTTCACAAGCATAGCAAGTTCCTTTCCAATGTCTTCAGGATCATCAGAACTGCTGTCAGATTCTTCTTCAGATGAGGAGACAGCTTTTGCCTTCAAGGCACGAGTTCGCCCATAGTTGGGACCGTAGATATCTCTTTTCTCAGAAAGCTGAAACTCATGTGTGTTGAGCCTCTCAAGTATGTCAGACGGATCGAGTGTCTTGAAATCAGGACGTTCTTGAATCATCAGGGCTAGGGTGTCAAACGAACTGTCAAGTGATCTCAGGAGTGTCTTGACGACTTCATGCTTGGTGATCTCAGTAGCGCCGAGGGCTTGAAGCTCATTTGTGATGTCAGTGAGTCGATCAAACGTGAGCTGGACATTCTCATTGTCATTTCTCTTGAAGCGGTTGAAGAGGTTGCGAAGGACACTGATTCTCTGATCTCTCTGGGTTGAGACGCCTTCGTTGACCTTGGAGAGCCAGTCCCAGACTAGCTTAGATGTTTCCAAAGCACTCACGCGGCCATACTGTCCTTTGGTCAGATGACCACAGATGATATTCTTGGCAGTAGAGTCCAGTTGAACGAACTTCTTGACGTCAGCAGCAGTGACACCTTCTCCAGCCTTGGGAACGCCGTTCTTGACGACATACCATAGGTCGACGTCAATGGCTTCAAGATGCATGCGCATCTTATTCTTCCAGTAGGGATATTCAGTTCCATCGAAGACGGGGCACGCAGCGGAGACTTTAATTATCCCTGCAGTCGACATAGCTAAAACTCCAGGTGGTTAAACCGAATCACACAGAACAAGGGAGTACCTTGCTCTGATACCAATTGAAAGTGCGTTATATCGACTAGAGGGGGGTGAATAGGCGATTTTTATGAAAGTCTTCAAAACGTGGAAGTTTCGAAGACAAACGATAGAAATAAACCTATTACCATGCAGCGGAAGGTAGACTACACTAGGCAAACCATAGTCAAGTATTCAATGAAGTGAAAGCACAATGACTAATAGCAGCTAGGTAGTAAGGATCAGGTAGGAAGATATTATGAAGCCAAACAGAACACGCAGTCACTCAGTGAAGACAAAAGATAGTGCAATCATACAATGACTTCACAAGGACCAACAGTAAGTAAAGGGAAGGGAAGGATGAAACCAGTGACTCATTGAAGACAATGATTTGTTGGACCAGTTCCAGTTGCTGTGACAACTGTACGTCTGGTTAGGGCGGCTAGGTATTTAAACCTGAGGACACACAGTCCCGGACACCCAGTCCTGAACACGCAGCTCAGGACACCCAGTCCTCACCGTATTCCCCTTGAGCTAAGGTCACACAGACCTCGCCCAATCACTCTGGTAAGTCTTCAAGGTAGACTCCCAAACCTTCACAGACTTCGTTCACCGGCGATCCACAATGTCTCTTGGATGCTCAGAACGCGACGCCTAACCGGCTGGAGGATTCACAGTCCTCAAGTGTAATAAGTCTTCAGATCACACAGACAAGAAGACTTAAGTGATGCCTAACACTCTTTGGCTCTGGGTGGTTAGGGCTTTATCCTCGCAAGGAATTCTCTCTCAAAGGCTTCGAGGTGGGTTGCTCTCAAACGACAAAAGCCGTACTCTAACTCTGAGCAGCCAACCGTTTATGGTTGTAGGGGGTGGGCTATTTATAGCCACTAGGCAACCCGACCTGATTTGTCCGAAATGACCCTGGGTCACTAAGGAACTGACACGTGTTCCAACGGTCAGATTTCAAACTCACACGGCAACTTTACTTGGGCTACAAGCAAAGCTGACTTGTCCGACTCTGGACAAGATTCGCTCTCATAGTCTTCACTCGAAGACATAGGTTTTGGTTAAGCATCACTTCAGTCATTCTGACTGGTTCTCTTGGACCCCACTTATCAGTACGGTGGTTCCTATGACTCAACAAAGAAGAAAAAGAACTACGAAAGATCTAAGTCTTCGAGCTCCATAGGCTTCATGCGATGTCTTCTCTTGTCATAGTCTTCAATGTGAATATCTTCATATACCACCTTTGACATCAATGTCTTCATACATTTTTAGGGGTCATCTCTGGTAGGAAAACCGAATCAATGAGGGACTTCTACCTGTGTTATCCTGCAATTCTCACAAACACATTAGTCCCTCAACTAGGTTTGTCGCCAATACTCCAGAACCAACTAGGGGTGGCACTAGATGCACTTACATAAACACACCAGTCCAGGCAATAATGAACAATTTGAATAAAAAACATGGAATTGAAGTGTCCATTCACATGGCCTACAGGGCAAGGAAAGCAGCTAAGGAAGTTGTCCAAGGAGATCAGAGGGCACAATACACTAGGATAAGGGATTACCTCCAAGCTATGCTGGATACCAATCCTGGAAGTACATGCATTGTTACAACAGAGCATTTAAAGACTCATCCTAGCAAAAACCCTAGATTTCATGGCTTGTTCATGTGTCTCAATGCTTGCAAAGAGGGCTTCCTAAATGGTTGCAGACCCTTCATAGGTACTTGCATAATTATTTCCCCAACATCTTTCCCATTGCATTTGGTTATGTTTGGTACTAATGTGTTCTGTTTGGTTTTAGGTGTTGATGGTTGCTTTGTTAAGTTGACAACAGGGAAACAAATATTGTCTGCAATTGGAGGAGATGGTAATAACAACATCTTTCCTATTGCATTTGTAATTGTTGACAAGGAATACACTGCCAGCTGGTCCTGGTTTCTAACCCAGCTCAAGTATGCTCTTGGTGGTGACTCAGGGAAGTATGGCAACTACACTATCATATCTGATAGACAAAAGGTACCTTACACATCATCATTCTTATATTTACTAAAGTTTTACCATGCTTAGTAATGTCAAATTGTTTGTTGTTATACTATATTTTGAACACTAGTTATTTAAACAAGGCCTTCTTAAAGCCATAAACAATGTCTTCCCAAATTGCCCTCAAAGATACTACCTTAGACATATTTATCAGAACTTTCAAACAGCTGGCTTTAGAGGTGAAGAGTTAAAGAAGTATATGGATCAGGCTAGTTATTCATATAATGAGCATGGTTTTGATCAAGCAATGGAAGGCATGAAAAGAGAGTGTGAGGCAGCTTGGAAATGGCTTAGAAAGATACCCAAGCATACATGGGCTAGACATGCCATGGATAAAAATTGTAAAACTAATTTGGTTGTTAACAATATTAGTGAAGTTTTCAACAAAATGATACTTGATGTGAGAGGGAAACTAATTAAAACCATGGTTGATGGCATCAGAACTAAATTGCTAGTTAAGTTCAATGCAAACAGGACCAAGACTGAGACAGCCAAGTGACAGATATGCCCAACATATGCTGAAAAGCTAGAAGAAGCAAAACACCATGCTAGATACTGTCAGTCCATCAAAGCAGGACCTGATCTAGACTAGGTTAGCTGTGGAGAAAGCACATATGCAGTAAATCTGCAAGTGCACACATGTGGGTGTAGCAAATGGGACATGACTGCTGTTCCTTGCAAGCATGGTGTTTCTGCAATTAACAAGGCAAAACTTCATCCAGAAGATTTTGTTAGTGATTTGTTCAAGAAACTAATGTACCAAGCAGCCTACAATCCAATTGTGTATCCTGTGCCTAGGACTGATCTATGGCCAAATACTGGGACCCCTGACATAGAACCACCAGTTTTCAGAGACAAGCCAGGAAAGAAGCAGACTAACAGGAGAAGGAATCAGTTTGAGAAGCCAGCTCCCAAGGATACTTCAAGGATGGCAACAATAACCTGCAGCAATTGCAACTTAACAGGTCATAAGTACACTAGCTGCCACAAAAATCTGAAGCCAGCCCTAGCAATGAGAAGGAACCAACACCAGGTTAAATCTTGTGTATATATGTTGTCACTACAGGTTAAATCTTGTGTATATTTAATACTATGTTCTAATTTGTCTATATGTTGTCACTGCAGGAAAACAGGAGAGTTGATGCACCAATGGCAGCTCCATCTGCTCCACCAGCAGCAAGGGCAAGAGCTCCTGCTGCAACCAGTGCAACACCAAGGACAGCTCCATCTGCAACTAGGGCTGCACCTAGGGCAGCTCCTTCTGCTCCTGCTCCAACAAGGCCAAGTTCATCTTCTGCTGCTACTGATAGGCCTAGTTCATCTTCTGCTACTGCTGCTAGGACAAGGGCAAAGAGAACATTCATACCACCAAGAGTGTCAGGTACTGGAAGAGTGAGAAAGCCACCATACAAGATGTCTGACTGGTTCAATTGTTCTCAAGGCAGCAAGAAGTGATGTCATGTTGAAACATGTTTAATTCAGCCTGTTTTGGCTAGTTTGTGATGAATAATATTAAGAATTTCATGTTGAAACCAGTTAGTTCAAGTCTAAGTGGTGGACTATGTAATGTACCTAATGGTTGTGATGCACTATGGTATTCTGGTTATGATGATATGATGATGAACTTATTAGTTATGCTGTTTTCAAGAAGTTTTCATTCTGTTGTTGTGATGATGATCATAGTTTTCATAGTTGATATGATGATGATCTTAGTTTTCATGGTGTTGATATGTTGGTGATCATAGTTTTCATAGTTGATATGATGATGATCTTAGTTTTCATAGTTGATATGTTGGTGATCATAGTTTTCATAGTTTATATGATGATGATCTTAGTTTTCATGGTGTTGTTATGATGGTGATCACTTGGGCATTTAGGGTGCCTCGGCGTCGACAAAAAAAATTGCACAAAAATAGTGTGGCCTGGGGCTCGAACCCAGGACCAGTGGGTAGTAACCATGCGTTCAATACCAATGGGATAGTGCTAGTGATCTTGTTTGAGTAGCATCCACAATTTTACTTATATTTAGTTAGGCACACACTGTGTTGAGAGTGCGTTGCGACCGGCACGCACTCAACTTAATCCAACCTGATAATTCATCACAAACTGAACTTAATTAAAGCTGATAATTGAAACTGATAATTCATCACAAACAACATACAATCCAAAGTTCATTGCTACAGAAATAATAGAGTTCACCACAATAAAGCTTAACACATTACAAGCTTTCCTCCATAGCTACTACAAAAGACATCATTGATACACATGGTCAGACAACAACACAACTTAGTCCTCATCACAAGTAGCCTTAATCTGGTGGAGCTTCCTCTTGTTGTTATCACCTGTTGTCTTGAGCTCAACAATGTTGGAAGCAAGAGTACTCTTCTCCATGGTCAACTTCTCCTTCACTTTCATCAGCTTAGCAATGCAACAATCCACCTGTTCCTTCTCTTTCTTCATGTCATCCTTCTCTTTCTTCATGTCAGCATAGCAAATCTCCAAAGTCCTCTTATCAGAACTCAACTTTTCCTTCTCTTTAAGATGGTTGAACTTCAAATTCCTAATGACAGTGGCTTGAGCTACATGAATTTTCTTTAACTGGTCAACAACAACCTTCAATTTTTTGATCTCAGCATCCTTTGTCATGCTACTTTCCACACTCACTGAAATGTTCTCAGCATCATTCTTCTGGTTTACCTCAGGATGGCTATCCTTATAATCCAAGAGGTTGTTCACATCTTCAACAAGCTTCTCATATGTCTCCTGCAACTCTTTTTTCTGCTGTGTGAGATTGTGTACAGTGCATGAATGCTCCAGGCATACCATCTTGTTATTATGCTGGCTATCCTCATACATAAGCCACAGCTTATGAATAGCATTCTGCAGATGCTCTGGCCAATGCTCATCTACCCACTGCACCAATGCATAATTTGCAACACCCTACAACAGAAAAAATCAGTTCAAAATTACAGACATTACTTACAAATTTAGTTAAATAGTTGATTCAGAATCAGATTCATTTAATGATGACTAATTATGTAAACTACAACTAAGAACAATACCTATGAACCCTCGAACTAAATTCAGTAACTACGAACCCTACAACTAAATTCAGTAACTATGAACCCTATAACATGAACAGTAACTATGAACCCTAGAACATGAACAATAACTATGAACCCTAGAACATGAACAGTACCTACAAACCCTAGAACAAGAATTGGAATGCTGCAAAGACACAACTTGAAACTTACTTCAGTAGCACAGGCAATGAACCTCCTCCTAGTGCTTATCCCCTCAAATGCAACATATTTCCTCCCTGGATTCCCATGCTCACAAATCACATTCAAGTCGTCAGCAAGACCCTCGAACGACGGCTCATCAATTGTAGCTGGGGTCTGAGAAATCCTACAAAAACTTGTTCAAATCGAGCAAATGTTGAACCCTAGAAACCATATAACACAAATGAGCAATAGAAGGTTCTGACCTTGACAGGGGAGTCGTCGGAGGAGATGTACTGCACGGCGGAGCCCTCAGTGCTCTCGCTGTCGCTCCAGGACACCATGGCGGCCGGCGGCGACCCGAGAGGAGAGGAGAAAGAGGGAGGGGAGCGAGCGAGCGAGATGTGCTCGGGCGCGGGAGGTCTGTCTCTCGCGACCCGACCGCGTCGGTCTTAAGGAAACGGCGTCGTCTGCGCGTCCGTTAGGACACGTCAGAGATTTTGAGCCCCACCTGTCAGAAATGCCCTCAACCGCGCCAAATGACAGGTTCGGTGCACTCTGCAAAACTTTTACTAAATGCGCGATGGCTTTTGCAAAAGATTAGCGACCAGGTTGTTTTCTGCAAGAGAAGCCCCAAATGTGGTGGTTTCTTGCAATTCACTCAGTATTTTGCACATAACCCCTCTCTCCTTAATTGTAGGAAAATTATGTGTGTCATTCTTCTTCTCCTTCTGTCAGTGCCCGTCTGTTTCTATTCCATAGGAACTCGCCGTCGCGGCTAATAAAAGTTGTCACCGCCGTTAAGAGCTCAGTCCGCAGCAGCCGCAGGCACTTCCACGTGGAGCTACATCGCCGACGTCGCTCAATGGCGATCCCCGCCGCCACACGGAGTTTCCCTCAAGTGAGTAGCGTGAGTTGGTCGTTGACGTTGATGAGAGAACGGATCCGCCGCCCCGATGCAACGGCGACTCGACTAGCATAACTCTGCCTCACGTGCTGGTGTGTCCTCACTCGCACAATGAGCCGCTTCCACCTGGATGATTAATTTTCTGTCTTGAACTAAATTTGTTTTGTTCTTTAAAATCTCGCACGGGCCATGATTTCGTCATGTAATCCATCGATGTTTGGTGTCGTGAAAGTTGAATTCATGATTCTCTATTTTGAGTAGTTGTGAACCAGTCGGATATAGGAGTATACGGAAATGCATAAGAGATGAAGTTTCTGAATAAAAGCTTCTGAACTTGTATGCATTCAACGAGCGAGCACGACAGAACTGTGTTGCCTCGATTCAGCGGTGCCGTTGGCTCTAAAGTCGGCGGCCGACTCGCCCTCCTCCTTGGCCCTCGAGGCCATCTTCCTGTGGCGTTAAGATATGGTGTTCGCCATCGAGCGGCGGCAGAGGTGCAGCCCCATGCGGCAGTGGCGATAGGAGCTTTCACCGGTGTCGACGACAACTCCCTACAAATAGAAACAGACGGGTCAAGGAGAACGACGTAATACCTCCTAAATAATTTGCCTACAATTAAGGAGAGAGGGGTTATCTGCAAAACACTCTTAAGTGGATCTGGAGGCAATCCCACATGTGATCTATCACCGTACATTACCAATCTCACGCCCAGAACAAATAGTTTCCAGATTTTCACTGAATATGCGTTTTCACCTGATACATCATCAACATAAATACTTTCACGGGTAACATAAATATTTCATATCATGAAAACTGTTATAAATGTATAAAAATCAAAACTATAATTCATTAGCAAATAAAGTCTTACTACACCATGTATATGTGATTACATGATATATATATAATAATAAAATCGCAAATACGCAAAGCTTATGTATCTTTCATTAATAGAAGGAGTTGAAATGAGAATACAGAGCGGGTACATCGCATGGCAAAACCAAATATGATGTGAACATGGTGCCCTAAGCAGAGAGCATGGGATGCTCAGCCTAAACAGGAGCTACAACACGATGCTAAACTACCCAGACCAACAAAAGCAACACAAACTAAGACAATGCCCTAACACTCGGAATCTAGTACCAGACATGGCATAAGCTAGCAAGACGACGCCTTCATGAAGGGGAACGCCGCCGTCGTTCAATCCAAGGAACTGGATCTGGGGTTTCCCCTGGCGCTCAAAGAGGGGCTCGGAGAATAAGCCGTGGCAGCGGCTCCAGGAAGGGTACGCTGTAACACCCTCGATGCAACTATAGCTCCCACGTGTCGAGGCACGACTTAGAGACATAATCGCATTGAAAGCATATGTCGCAAGTGAGGTAATCTTCACACAACCCATGTAACACATAAGGGAAAGAGATACATAGTTGGCTTACAATCGCCACTTCACGCAAATACATGAATAAAGCATTACATCATCTAAATACACTCAAGGTCCGTCTACGGAACCAAAATAAAAGAAGAACCCCAAATGCGACAAAGGTCCCCGATCGACCCCAACTGGGCTCCACTACTGATCAACTAGAACAAAACAACACAAAGGACAAGGTCTTCATCGAGCTCCTCCTAAGCTTGGTTGCGTCATCTGCACGGACTCATCGGCACCTACAAGCTGGTTTTGGAAGTGTCTGTGAGCCACAGGGACTCAGCAATCTCGCACCCTCGCGATCAAGACTATTTAAGCTCATGGGTAAGGTAAACGGTATGAGGTGGAGCTGCAACAAGTGACTAGCATATATGGTGGCTAACATACGCAAATGAGAGCGAGAAGAGAAGGCAAAGCACGGTCGATACAAGTATGATCATGAAGTGATCCTAAAACAACCTATGTCAAGCATAACTCCAACAACCGTGTTCACTTCCCGGCCCCCACCGGAAAGAGACCATCACGGTTACACACGCGGTTGATTCATTTTAATTAAGGTCGACTTAAGGTTTTCTACAACCGGACGTTAACAAATTCCCATCTGCCCATAACCGTGGGCACGGCTTTCAAAAGTTCAAATCCCTGCAGCGTGTCCCAACTTAGCCCATGACAAGCTCTCACGGTCAACGAAGGAATAGACCTCCACCCGAGACATTCCGATCAGACTCGGTATCCCGGTACAACAAGACATTTCGACAGGGTAAAACTAGACCAGCAACACCGCCCGAATGTGCCGACAAATCCCGATAGGAGCTGCACATATCTCTTTCTCAGGGCACACTCAGATGAGACTAGCTACGAGTAAAACCAACCCTGAAGTTTCCCCGAGGTGGCCCCGCAGGCAGCTCAGTTCGGACCAGCACTCAGAGGAGCACTGGCCCGGGGGGGGGGGTTAAAATAAAGATGACCCTCGGGCTGGCCGACCCAAGGGAAAGAAAAGGCTAGGTGGCGAATGGTAAAACCAATGTTGGGCATTGCTGGAAGAGCTTTACTTAAGGCGAACTGTCAAGGGGTTCCCATTATAGCCCAACCGCGTAAGGGACGCAAAATCCAGGAACATAACACCGATATGACGGAAACTAGGGCGGCAAGAGTGGAACAAAACACTAGGCATAAGGCCGAGCCTTCCACCCTTTACCAAGTATATAGGTGCATTAAGATAACATGGCAATATAATGATATCCCAACAAGTAAATAAAAGATGTTCCAACAAGGAACGGCCTCCAATCCTCACCTGCAACTAGCAACGCTATAAGAGGGGCCGAGCAAAACGGTAACATAGCCAATCAACGGTTTGCTAGGACAATGGTGGGTTAGAGGTTTGACATGGCAATTTGGGAGGCTTGCAAGCAAGTGGTAGGCATCATAGCAATGGCATAGCAAAAGAGCGAGCAAACTAGCATAGCAAAGATAGTACTGATTTCGAGGGTATGATCATCTTGCCTGAGATCCCGCAAGGAAGAAGAACGAGTCCATGAAGAAGATAAACGGACGTAGACCAACGGGTCCTCACAAACGCGACGTTATCGGAACCAACCCGAAGAAGCAACACCGGAAAGAAGCAAACGACATAGTAAACAACCACCACGTAGACATGGCATGATGCGCAAACAAGAATGATGCATGTCCGGTTTAATGAAGCATGACATGGCAAAGTGCACAAACAATCCTACAAATTAAGTGGAGCTCAATATACAACGGGTTGCATATTGACGAAACACCACATTCAAGTTATTTTGTTCGATCTTGTTTATGTACCCAACAAGATTAAATGTTGTTAGCATGGCAAGAGGGTGAAGCAAAGTAAAACTACCTAACTAGTCAAGGTTAAATGAGGCCGGAAGCAACGAACAACAAATCCGGAAACTCCTCATGTGCATATATTAGGTTCGGTACTGTTCTGCCCTAAACATTATTTTAGAGTTGTTAAACATGCAAGATGATGCCACCATGTTAAACTAGGCAAAATTCCACCCCAATTACATATAAAGTTTATTAAATTCGGAGCTACGGTTGAATAGTTATGAATTAAATCATTTTAACAAGTGATTTGAACAAATTTAAACAAACAGCATTTTAAATATTTTAAACATGGATGAAAGTGGCATATTATGAAACTAGACAAAATTTTAAGCAACTTTCATATATAATTTATTTAGATCCGATGCACGGTTGTGAAGTTATTAAATGCATGAACATGAGGGTCTTTTCTGTAAAACTGTAATCCTGCGGATAATTGGACAAATTCATAGATCTGAAAAAAATGTCATCGGGCTGCATCTAGATCATGAAGCCCATCAAAGGAAAAATCGGGGGCTGCTCACCCTGGGCCTTGGGAGCCGGCGATGCTGGGCCTTGGAGAGGAAGGCGGCCCACGCGAGCGAGGGGGAGACGGCCCACGAGGCGCAGGTGAGCGGGAGCCCCGTCATGCTCCTCCTCGAGCTCGAAGCCGAGGATGGTCATGGCGGCGGTGCGGCGGTACAGTGACTCCGGTGAGGGCTGCGAAGGCCGGGGGCATGCGGGAGGCGCCGGAAACGGGTAGATCGGCGGCGGGGCATCCGGATCTGGGGCGGAGGACGCTCAAGGATGACGGGGAGGCCGGGTTCGACGAGAGGGCGGCAGATCCGGCGAGACCCGGCCACTCCAGCGACGAGCACGAGGGCATGGGACTCCGGCGAGGACCCCTGGGGAGTATAGAGAGAGGGCGCTCATGAGAGAGAGAAGCAGAGAGGAAAATGAGGCTGGACGGCGGCGCTGGTGACCTGGCGAAGCGGCTGGGCGAAGCTCCGGCGATGGCCGACAAAGGGGCGGCGGCGGCGCGCAGATCCGGCAGGGCGAAGGGGAGCCGGGCGCGGAGGAGTTGCGGGCGTGCAGCAGCGGCTCGGGACCGCTTCGCCCAGGGGCGGGCCGCGGCGAAGTGGGGGCGCTGGGGAGGCGATGTGGCGAGCTGGGGTTGGCTGCAGGGCGCCGGGAGGTGACGTGTCACGACGTGGTTGGCTGCGGGGGCGCTGGCGGCGGCGCCAAGTGGCGGAGATGGGTTCGGCCCGCGCGGAATGCGATGAGGGCGGCGGCGGCTGATGATTGGTGCACTGAAAACAAGGTGGGGGGGGGGGTTGGAGGACGCCAAAAATGGCATGTGGGGGGTATTTATAAGGTAAGGAGGCTAGGGTTAGAGGGTTTGGGGCCGTTTCGGAGCCGTTCGATCTCGATCGGACGACCCGGAGCGGAGGGGGTTAGCTAGGTGGACTAGTGGGCTATGAAGAGAGGTTGGGCTGAGATGAGAGGGGAGGAGTGCAGCCCGGCAACTGTTTCCGAAAACCAAAAACGTCCGACGAAAAGACCGGCTATACTGCCGCTATAGTTTAACAGTTGGGCTAACAAACGAACTCCGAATGCGATGAAACTTGGCAGGCGGTCTACCTACACTATAACAAGACCGCATGCCAACTCACATCCCATTCCGAGAACATTTTCCGGTCACTTAAAAAATAATATTTCGGACATGCCGCGGGCGCGTGCAAGTGTGTCTGGGCTCAGAACGGACAACGGACGGAACGAGGAGACCGAGACGGATGCAAGTTTTGAAAACATGATGATGCAATGCACATGATGACATGGCAAGATCCAACACGCAAGCAAATGACATGGCAACGATAGCGAATAACTGGAAGACACCTGGCACATCGGTCTCGGGGCGTTACAACACTCCACCACTATAAGAGGATCTCGTCCCGAGATCTATAATGGCACCGGGGAAACAACGGAAGGAAGAGAGGAGAGGTAAAACTAAGTTGCTTCTTTGACCAATGAGTGAAACCACGAACCTTGAAAAGGTTAAGCCGAATCGAGAAAATAATACAACGGAGATGATCGAAGCTGAAAACACTCCGTTAGAAGAGAGGAACAAAGAACATTGCGAAAAAAAACCCTTGAGGTTGAAGGGCAAGATATATCTTGAAACCATTCCGGTTAAAACAAGATAGAGAAGGATTAATAATGATATAATTTGGACAGCACTCCGACTGCAAATGCAAGGAAATAACAAGAACTTGATAAGATGAGAGGATGCTTGATGAGATCAACAACATACTACCTTCGGAACTAATGAAAGAATGGTACAATGGGTAAGAACGATTTTAGACAGCACTCCGGTTGAGAAAGGATGTGAAACTTGATAAGATGAGAGAACTGGCATGAAAACACAACACTCCGGTCGAATGGATAAGCAAAGGAAAGAACATGATCCTGACGAAACAAGAAGATGAGTTGAAGAGAGCAACATTACAATGCCTTCGGAAGAAAAAAATAGATGATAGATAAATGAAAAAGAAGGAATTGAGAAGAAAATGACAACTTCTGCCACCAATGTTCTTGGAAGGCACCCTTCCAAGAAGGTTAAAACGTAGTTGTTGGAAAAGACCAACAACAAAACGAATAAGTTTGTAGTGGGCTTATGGAAAAACATCTCAAAACTATGAGGTGAAATTTTGCCACTAACGGAACCAATAGATTGGATTGATATCAGCAAGGAGACGAGAAACTATTTCACTGGAAGGATAAAAGAAGAACTTGGATCATTTCTAAACACCATAGATAGCAACAATCCTTAGGGAAGGCTTTAGGTGAAATATAACCCAAGATAACTCCAATGACGAGATTGATGGATTTGAAATATCTCATTCATGACAACATGTGAACGAAGAAACATGAATTCAAATTATCAAGAATGACATAACACCACCTCAAATGACACGGTAGAAAGAATTGTACTCCAGATAGCAAGATGAAGAAAGCTTGAGCTCCTTTGAAAAGAATCTCGATGAACACTTCGAAAAGGAAATAAATCCTCTATGAACCAACAAGTGGAACCTTCATGAAGAACTCCGGTAACAAAAGGATGATCAAACGGAAAGAAAGGGTAGTTGAAAACACAAGGTGGAACCTTGTACAGATTTAGATAGATCTCCGTGATTACATAATTGCGAGAGCTTGGAGCTCCGAGAAAGAAAAAATGAGCACTTGAAACAAGAATAAGTATGATGAACCACTCCAGAAAAAACAGGAATTGAGCAAACTCGATGAAACAAGAATAAGAATTACATTATGCTTATTCCTCACCAATTAAATTGATGACAAACAATGGATTCGGCATACTACTTATTCTCGTAGAAAGGATTAAAAGAGATATATCAAACTTGAGAAGGTCTTCAACGAACCACCGGTAGAATTTGAAAAGCACGAATGCATAGATATGATACACAAAGGAAGAAAACTCTTGAATGAACCACTATAAGAATTGAAAAAGAACGAAGAAAAGATAAAGAAACACCGGGAAGAATTAGCAAATGAACGAAAATGCTTGCTAGGATTTAGATACATGAGAACGAAAAGGTCACGAGCTGATAAGAGAATACTTGAACGATGCACCGGTAAGATTGGAGAATGGCAACTGAAAGCTGAGAATGAATAAACATGAATTGATGGACTCCGGATAATCAAACTGAGACGACTCTTGAATTACTCCGGATAGGTGAAAAGAATTCTCATGATCAAAACAATTATGAGAGGATGGCAACAAGCTAGAATCACGAATCTTGAAGAGAATGGAGCAAGATTAAAGAGAAACTCTTCTTCGGTCTTCAAAAATCTGAGAATTACAACGGGAAACACCACCAAGAATTGTTGAGGCACTCCGGGATGAAGAATGGAAAGGTTGAGCCAACGATGAAAAGAATTTGAAAGATCTTGGAGAAATACATTTGACTGATGATAATTCATTCTTACGTCAAACTTTGAAAAGAATTTGAGAATAACTCCGGGAAAATAAGAAGAGTCAGGTAAGATCCTGGGAAAAGACCTATGGGTTAAGGCCCACTCAAAAGAAACACCGTTGAACGATTTGAAGAGAGATAATGCACCGGTTGAAATAAAAGACTTGAATGAGAGAACATCCTCGAAAGATCTTGAATGAATGCATAGTGGAAACACGAATCTTCGAGATATCTTGAGCATTTCGGAACAATTGAATAATGAGAAATGAATGAATATGAGGAGCACCGTCAAGAGAAGGTATTTGAAACGAGAAAAGGGGATATAATCGACAAATCTTGACTTGAATCCACCGGAGAAGAAAAGAAAGAAGAATGACGAACTTGAAGCTCCGTTAGAAACTTCATGAGAATCACCGGATAAGAACATTGAAGGAAAAGAATGGAGAGACTTCACATCAATAAGATGGATACTTGATCAATAATTCTGAATCCTTCAAGAAAACAAGGGTGGGAGGGTGGGAAAACACCGTTGAGAACGAAACGAACACCGTTGAGAAGAAATGATACTTGATCTTGCAGATGTTGAAATGATCGGATCCACTTGAGGAGAGACACACCGATTGAAAAGAAATTGAAATGAGAAACTCGATGATCGAGAAGGATTAGTATTCACATAGGAATATGAGAACACCATTTGGGGAAGGTATGGAATCAACATTTGACTTCGAAGCAACTCGAATACCACAACTCAAAACAAAAACAAAGGGATTGGCTTGCAGAATAAGCCAGAACAAACATATGATAGAGATTTCGTCTGAAGTTTTCATGGTGAGGCCTACACGGGCTCGATCGTACAGCACCATCATGTACAAGGCAGTGCACATGCCATATGAAGCGTCCCCAAGTCGGCATAGCCAAGGACTCTTTAAGACACAACAAGACCACTGTAAAACCGACCGTGGATAGGCGGACCACTAGACGTCGAACCCCAATTTCATATCATACATCCGTCGGAAAGATATCCTAAGAGCTACTTGAATTCCCACTTATAAACTCCCGAAATTTTCCGGTTATGCAATCAGGTGTTGGGGATACAGGGGAAGCATAATATCTCACCCAAACTAGCAAATCCTACATCCAGCTGTATCCATCCTTCAACACATAACCAAGAAACCTTCGGAAATCATCTACCTCAACCTTAGAAAAGCATCCGTTATACAAGTTATGGCGATACTCCCGAACTCCCGCCCCAGTACTAGGTGGCGTCGAGGTTATCTCACCAACGAACTGCATAAAAGAGATTTTCGATGTCGGCGTACTAAACTCAGGTATTCCAGAACTGCAACGATAAAATTATGATGACAACACCTCAGAGCTCAACTTCCCGGGACACTTCCACTAAACCCCTGACAGGAGGCACCAAGTCAATGTTCTCATCATAAAACCATCGGAATGATTCCAAGATACCCGCGTGATCCTAAAAAAATTTCAGTGAAATTTTGAGAAGAGAAGAGCCAAAACTCTACGTCAGGATGCCTTACCAGAGCGATGAGGAGACTGGGAAGTAAAAAAGAATTCCTAAACTCTCCGATATATAATTCCTAAATGACTCAAAACATTTTTCTAGACACAACTCGGCCGCTAAAAATGATCAAGCAATGGGGCTCCTAAGGTCGGGGAAGGCTCTGATACCAACTTGTAACACCCTTGATGCGACTATAGCTCCCACGTGTCGAGGCACGACTTAGAGACATAATCGCATTGAAGGAATATGTCGCAAGTGAGGTAATCTTCACACAATCCATGTAACACATAAGGGAAAGAGATACATAGTTGGCTTACAATCGCCACTTCACGCAAATACATGAATAAAGCATTACATCATCTAAATACACTCAAGGTCCATCTATGGAACCAAAATAAAAGAAGAACCCCAAATGCGACAAAGATCCCCGATCGACCCCAACTGGGCTCCACTACTGATCAACTAGAACAAAACAACACAAAGGACAAGGTCTTCATCGAGCTCCTCCTAATCTTGGTTGCGTCATCTGCACGGACTCATCGGCACCTGCAAGCTAGTTTTGGAAGTGTCTGTGAGCCACAGGGATTCAGCAATCTCGCACCCTCGCGATGAAGACTATTTAAGCTCATGGGTAAGGTAAACGGTATGAGGTGGAGCTGCAGCAAGCGACTAGCATATATGGTGGCTAACATACACAAATGAGAGGGAGAAGAGAAGGCAAAGCACGGTCGATACAAGTATGATCATGAAGTGATCCTAAAACAACCTATGTCAAGCATAACTCCAACAACCATGTTCACTTCCCGGCCCCCACCGGAAAGAGACCATCACGGTTACACACGCGGTTGATTCATTTTAATTAAGGTCGACTTAAGGTTTTCTACAACCGGACGTTAACAAATTCCCATCTGCCCATAACCGCGGGCACGGCTTTCGAAAGTTCAAATCCCTGCAGGGTGTCCCAACTTAGCCCATGACAAGCTCTCACGGTCAACGAAGGAATAGACCTCCACCCGAGACATTCCGATCAGACTCGGTATCCCGGTACAACAAGACATTTCGACAGGGTAAAACTAGACCAGCAACACCGCCCGAATGTGCCGACAAATCCCGATAGGAGCTGCACATATCTCTTTCTCAGGGCACACTCAGATGAGACTAGCTACGAGTAAAACCAACCCTCAAGTTTCCCCGAGGTGGCCCCGCAGGCAGCTCAGTTCGGACCAACACTCAGAGGAGCACTGGCCCGGGGGGAGGGGGGGGGTTAAAATAAAGATGACCCTCGGGCTGGCCGACCCAAGGGAAAGAAAAGGCTAGGTGGCGAATGGTAAAACCAATGTTGGGCATTGCTGGAAGAGCTTTACTTAAGGCGAACTGTCAAGGGGTTCCCATTATAGCCCAACCGCATAAGGGACGCAAAATCCGGGAACATAACACCGATATGACGGAAACTAGGGCGGCAAGAGTGGAACAAAACACTAGGCATAAGGCCGAGCCTTCCACCCTTTACCAAGTATATAGGTGCATTAAGATAACATGGCAATATAATGATATCCCAACAAGTAAATAAAAGATGTTCCAACAAGGAACGGCCTCCAATCCTCACCTGCAACTAGCAACGCTATAAGAGGGGCCGAGCAAAACGGTAACATAGCCAATCAACGGTTTGCTAGGACAATGGTGGGTTAGAGGTTCGACATGGCAATTTGGGAGGCTTGCAAGCAAGTGGTAGGCATCATAGCAATGGCATAGCAAAAGAGCGAGCAAACTAGCATAGCAAAGATAGTACTGATTTCGAGGGTATGATCATCTTGCCTGAGATCCCGCAAGGAAGAAGAACGAGTCCATGAAGAAGATAAACGGACGTAGACCAACGGGTCCTCACAAACGCGACATTATCGGAACCAACCCGAAGAAGCAACACCGGAAAGAAGCAAACGACATAGTAAACAACCACCACATAGACATGGCATGATGCGCAAACAAGAATGATGCATGTCCGGTTTAATGAAGCATGACATGGCAAAGTGCACAAACAATCCTACAAATTAAATGGAGCTCAATATACAACGGGTTGCATATTGACGAAACACCACATGTTATTTTGTTCGATCTCGTTTATGTACCCAACAAGATTAAATGTTGTTAGCATGGCAAGAGGGTGAAGCAAAGTAAAACTACCTAACTAGTCAAGGTTAAATGAGGCCGGAAGCAACGAACAACAAATCCGGAAACTCCTCATGTGCATATATTAGGTTGGGTACTGTTCTTCCCTAAACATTATTTTAGAGTTGTTAAACATGCAAGATGATGCCACCATGTTAAACTAGGAAAAATTCCACCCCAATTACATATAAAGTTTATTAAATTTGGAGCTACGGTTGAATAGTTATGAATTAAATCATTTTAACAAGTGATTTAAACAAATTTAAACAAATAGCATTTTAAATATTTTAAACATGGATGAAAGTGGCATATTATGAAACTAGACAAAATTTTAAGCAACTTTCATATATAATTTATTTAGATCCGATGCACGGTTGTGAAGTTATTAAATGCATGAACATGAGGGTCTTTTCTGTAAAACTGCAATCCTGCGGATAATTGGACAAATTCACAGATCTGAAAAAAACGTCATCGGGCTGCATCTAGATCATGAAGCCCATCAAAGGAAAAATCGGGGGCTGCTCACCCTGGGCCTTGGAAGCCGGCGATGCTGGGCCTTGGAGAGGAAGGCGGCCCACACGAGCGAGGGGGAGGCGGCCCACGAGGCGCAGGTGAGCGGGAGCCCCGTCGTGCTCCTCCTCGAGCTCGAAGCCGAGGATGGTCATGGCGGCGGCGCGGCGGTACAGTGAATCCGGCGAGGGCTGCGAAGGCCGGGGGCGCGCGGGAGGCGCCGGAAACGGGTAGATCGGCGGCGGGGCATCCGGATCTGGGGCGGAGGACGCTCAAGGACGACGGGGAGGCCGGGTTCGACGAGAGGGCGGCAGATCCGACGAGACCCGGCCACTCCGGCGATGAGCACGAGGGCATGGGACTCCGGCGAGGACCCCTGGGGAGTATAGAGAGAGGGCGCTCATGAGAGAGAGAAGCAGAGAGGAAAATGAGGCTGGACGACGGCGCTGGTGACCTGGCGAAGCGGCTAGGCGAAGCTTCGGTGATGGCCGGCAAAGGGGCGGCGGCGGCGTGCAGATCCGGCAGGGCGAAGGGGAGCCGGGCGCGGGGGAGTTACGGGCGTGCAGCAGCGGCTCGGGCCCGCTTCACCCAGGGGCGGGCCGCGGATGGGCCAGGCGGGCCGCGGCGAAGTGGGGGCGCTGGGGAGGCGATGTGGCGAGTTGGGGTTGGCTGCAGGGCGCCGGGAGGTGACGTGTCGCGACGTGGTTGGCTGCGGGGGCGCTGGCGGCGGCGCCAAGTGGCGGAGATGGGTTCGGCCCGCGCGGAATGCGATGAGGGCGGCGGCGGCTGATGATTGGTGCGCTGAAAACAAGGTGGGGGGTTGGAGGACGCCAAAAATGGCATGTGGGGGGGTATTTATAAGGTAAGGAGGCTAGGGTTAGAGGGTTTGGGGCCGTTTCGGAGCCGTTCAATCTCGATCGGACGACCCGGAGCGGAGGGGGTTAGCTAGGTGGACTAGTGGGCTGTGAAGAGAGGTTGGGCTGAGATGAGAGGGGAGGAGTGTAGCCCGGCAACTGTTTCCGAAAACCGAAATCGTCCGACGAAAAGACCGGCTATACTGCCGCTATAGTTTAACGGTTGGGCTAACAAACAAACTCCGAATGCGATGAAACTTGGCAGGCGGTCTACCTACACTATAACAAGACCGCACGCCAACTCACATCCCATTCTGAGAACATTTTCCAGCCACTTATAAAATAATATTTCGGACATGCCGCGGGCGCGTGCAAGTGTGTCTGGATTCAGAACGGACAACGGAAGGAACAAGGAGACCGGGACGGATGCAAGTTTTGAAAACATGATGATGCAATGCACATGATGACATGGCAAGATGCAACACGCAAGCAAATGACATGGCAACAATAGCGAATAATTGGAAGACACCTGGCACATCGGTCTCGGGGCGTTACATACGCACCCGCAGGTGTCGTCATTGCCAGCATCAAGCAGGGATTTTTTGCCCTGGGCAATGTCCGAACAATCCCAAAGCCGTCGGGACTAGATCGGAAGACAGGAACATGTCGTAAGCTAGATCCGCCATCGCCGAAATGGGAGGTTTGCCACCGGAAGTGCAAGCATTGGACCTGGCGGGGGTGGGGCGAGGCAAGGGGTGGCGGTCAAGGTTGGACAGGCGACGACATGATGAAGAGGAACCAACACATGGGATGCGACGACAACCGACATGTCGACGAGCCAGGATCCGGAGAACGCAAACCTGGATCGACGAAGCCAGAGCAGCCAAACCACCGGCGAACCCAGGAAGACGGAAGGAGCGCAACTTCCAGAGAACCGGGGCCAAAAACGTTACGGGAGGAACTCCGGCGAGCTGGACCCTAGAAGACGCAGGTTCAAAGCCAACCGGGACCGCAACGGCAAGGGAAAATTCCACCATGTGCAGGCCGCCGCATCGAAGATGAGAAGAACGACACCACCCTGAGTAAAACGGCCGCAGCCCCGCGTGGATCCAGAACTGGGCCACCTATGATGTCTGTTAGAACTATGTCGGTATTTCCCCAAAGAGAAAAGGATGATGCAGCACATCGACGGTAAGTATTTTCCTCAGAGATGAGACCAAGGTTATCGAACTAGTAGGAGAACCAAGCAACACTACGTAAACAACACCTGCACACAAATGACAAATACTCGCAACCCGACGTGTTAAAGGGGTTGTCAATCCCTTTCGGGTAACGGCGTCAGAAATTGGCAAATGGACGTGATATAAATATGATATATGAGATAAATAGATCTCGGATAAAATAAATTGCAGCAAGGTATTTTTTGTATTTTTAGGTTTAATAGATATGAAAATAAAAGCAAAGAAAAATAGATCGCGAAGGCAAATATATTAAAGAAGAGACCCTGGGGCCGTAGTTTTCACTAGTGGCTTCTCTCGAGAAAAATAGCAAATGGTGGGTGGACAAATTACTGTTGGGCAATTGATAGAACTCCAAATAATCATGACGATATCCAGGCAATGATCATTATATAGGCATCACGTCCAAGATTAGTAGACCGACTCCTGCCTACATCTACTACTATTACTCCACACATCGACCGCTATCCAGCATGGGTAAACACTTCTGATCTATAGTCTGAAGCGACGCCAGCGCCAGACCAATCGACATCCGTCGATTCATTGTAAAGGAGACGCTCCAGATTTCGTCGCGTTTCAAAAAAACGAAAGCCCCGATCCGTGCATGCCCCGATAGCATTAAACGCCACAATCATCTCCTCTAATCCCTCGATAGCATTAAACACCGGCCCTGCCCGAGCTCTGCTTCCCACCTGAGTCACCTCACCACCAGCTCGCTCACCAGATCCCCTGCTCCTCCGCAGTCTCACCGCGATTCCTCCAACCAATGACGCGTCTCCGCTCCGTGACCACCCCAGCCACCGACGCCTCTCCGCTCCGCCTCACCAGCCCGCTCCATCCGTCGCGCGCACCTCCAGCTTCGCCTCACATCGGTGGACCGCAGCGCCGAGCCTCCTGCCCCATTGTTCCTCACTCGAGCCTCCCCGCCGAGCAGCATGGCTACCACCTAGTCCACTCCATCGATGCTACCTCGTTCGATTCCGCGGAGTTTTCTCAGTCGCTAGGCTATATCATCTACTGATTCGGCTGCATCCCGATCGATTTGGATCGGCCGACCGGAGTATTGGCCATTGGATTTCTAAATTGCGGCTGTATTTTTGAAGCTCCCCAACCCTGAATCAAAGGTATGTGCACCTCGTGGAGTGCCCCAGATTTTTGGGGATTTTGTAATTTTTGCAACAGATTTTGATGTGTAATGCACCCTTCAGATGTATGAAAATTGTTTTTTTGTTCATTGTCGGCCTAGTATTGTTTCGATTATTAAGTTGTTTCAAATCTTGTCGGTGCTTCACATCTATTTTAGAATTGCTGCCACACTTCCTTTTCAATGCATCCTGCAAATGCTTCCTCTAAACAGAGCATCCAAGTAAACATACCCCCATATTGGCACTAAATTTGTTAGTATTACCCCTTTTGAATTTCCATGCTTCCATCAAAGAATAAAAATGCACCCTGAATTGCATGAAATGCACCCTAAATTCCATGACTCAATCACACAAAATTCCTTCGTAATTGTACCCTTTTGGATATTGTTTTTCCAGAATAATGCTTCATCGCCAAAAAATACTAACAGATGCATCCCCATCCTAGCACCAAGCTTACTAATTTCAGTTCCATGCGCCGTATTTGTAGTGTCCATAATTTCGTGCTTCTGTAATCCTTTCTGTCATCAGTCAACATATATATACTCTTATTTTGTAGTGCATTGCTTCCATACAACTAATTCCAGAAGAGAGCAAATCTATCACTTCATTCCTTACGAAACATTTTCGTACAGAAATGCTAACAATGCGTATTCCGTGTGTTCTCGGGTGACACTCAACAATGACTAAAAAGGAGTTGATCATGTTGCAGAGTCGACATTCAGCTAGTAGGTTACATGATATTTTCAAGGGTCTCCCACAGAGAAGGAAAGACCTCATTTGCACAAAAATGGGTAATCTACTTAATATTAGCAAATTTTCAGCTCCAGAGGGTCTCCTAGAATGGATCGTTGACCGGATTGACCCAAAGCTAGGTGAATTTCTGAATCCATGAAACAATACCAGCATTATATTCACTCGACAAATGGTTGAAAGGCTCTCGGGCTTCCGGCTGGTACTAGGCCGGTGGTTATCATAAGCAAGCATGAAGAATCACCTCACCGAGAATTCTACAAAACGGACTATGAGCATGGGAGACGGGTGCCCATTCACCATGCTGAAACCATGGTAGAAAAAGGCAATGATCTAGATGATGAGACCTTCTTCAGGACATTCTTTCTAGTAGCATTGGCTACTAATTTTACACCCGCAACTGGAAATATGGTTCCTTTGGAATATTTAGGCAGCCTTGAAGTTGCTTCCGAGGTTTGCGAGTATGCATGGGGAGAGAAAATTCTCAAAGATGTCATGTCTGAGGTCGATACATTCCAAAAGAAGAAGAAGAAAGCACTACTAGATGGTGTCTTCAGAAAAATCTGGGTTGGCAGCTCCCTACCCGTGCTCGCGGTATACACACTATACTACACATATGTTTCTATAGCAAATTTCATAGCCTTATTCTTTCATTTAAATACACATGTTTTGATCATAATTTCTAGTCCACATTATATACATGGACCATCTTGACTTTCCTGAATCATCTTTGTCAACGCATCGCATAAATTACTCACTTCCCAGATCATCCCATGTAACCGATGCCGACTTCAAATTTGTCATGCTCGCTGATAAAAGTAGACTGAGCCTCAACCCATATATTTATGGCGCACGACCGGTAAGACACAACAAATTATGACTTCCATACCTTTTTTCAGTCATTGCTTCCAATATATGCAAAACATTTCTCTTTCTCCATATACACCTGGATGGAAGCATTTTTATTCGACTAACGATCCGCCACTATTCACTTTACTCCTTAGACCATTGCTTTAATAGTGCAATTTTTTTGCAGTTTCGTGCACCCGAGGCAACCCCATATGCCGTTGTAGTGCCAATCTACCAGCAGCAATCTACTCAACAGCCATATGTTCAACAAAAAGATAATGATTCTACCAACCATCCAGCAGAGGTACCCACCCAATTTTCTGATCATTTCGTAACAGAATTTTGTATTACATATCTTGTACTCCATGTGTGTCCTGGGTTTTCTAATCTTTCCTTCCGTGATTCACAATAGGACATGCATCACCAGGTCCCTACATTACCTACCAATCAATCTGACGTATACCATTATGAATTTTCCCTCACATATTACAGCCATAACATGCTATAAGATTAGCGACAACATATATACAACAAACCATGCTCCTACCTCCTTTTATAAATGTTGTCATTGTTTACTTCTCATGCTTCCAGCTAGCATTACCATCAAGAACAACCACATTTTCTATACAACAACCCATGCTGCTACCTTCCTACTTGATTGTTTCATGCGCTCAATTTGAAGCTTCCACCTTTATAATTTGTAAAAGCATTTCTTCTTGCGGGAACTACCAGCGTTCATACTTCCAATTTTGCAAACGCATAATGCAAAATGGGCACTTGATATTTCAAAAGCCACATCACGACTCAACAAACCGCACGCAAAGTGCATGAACGAGTTTGCACAAGATGTCATTGCTGCCTCAAGAACTCATACCCCAACAACACCTACTTATTGCTCTCCTGATAGGGTAGTCCAAGACTCATCTACTGAAAATGCTCAAGAAAATGGGACCAAAGCTACACCCAACACCAAGTTTTGGCAGGAAGCAACTGCATACGCAGATGAGGTGGAGAGAAGTGTTCGGAAAACACCTCGTAATAACCAGAATGTTGCTTCTACATCAGCTCCTGCGACGAACCAATCCACCGGAGAGGAAGATACGAGGCGGAGGATTCTTGATACGTATGAAGATGCAAGTTTCAGCTTTCTACCTCCCGGTCAAACTTGGACCCAAGTATGGTCCGAACCTGCTTCGTCGCCACATCAGCCACAATCTGCCGATGCCGCTACTGCAGTTGGACAATCCTTAGCTCCAGGTCAGTGCATCGTATACCACTACCAAGCTGACTTCATCATCAATTGTTCATCACTAACTCCACTGGCATACATCTCAGAAAATGCAGGACCAACAACCATGTCAACAGTGGACGCAAACTTGGCGCACATCAGTCATGGAACATCCCCTGTACATTCGCCACCACCAACATCACCAACCCATCTCAACCAGGTGCATTATTTCATTTCTCAACACTGCTTCCGTTCACCCCACTTGTAGCTTCCGTTACATGTTCCCCATGTTTCCAACAACCACCATATGTAGCTTCCATTACACATATGTCTATTACATATTTTCCATTCATTACTCAACAAATGCATCATTTCACCCCATTCCTAGCTTCCATTACTTATTTCTCAAGTTTCCAACAATTTGTTTACATGCTTTAACTTAGGAAACTGGAACCAAAGCACCTAGTAGCATCCATATCGTGACCGAGGTACTGATGCATCCTTTCCAACTCACTTTCACTCCAAAACCCCAATCTATCTCCACCAAACCACATTAACAACAAATAATGTATTTGTACATACTATGATCCATTCAGGTACAACAACCCACCGTGAGGGATGTCCCTGAAACTATTGGCACCCAAACTCATGAAAAGAAGAATAGGAAGAAGCGAGCTTGTCTTCGAAAAACCGAGGACACAAGGTTGAAGAAGCTCAAGGTTAACAGTTCCTCAATTCAAATATACACTAAGTACATTACCACCAGATGTGTGAGACCTCTGACAAAAAAAGAAATCAGGTTACAATTTCCATCATTTATAATTCATCTCATCCATTTCCTTAAAATTCTTCATACCGAACCATGCTTCCACAATAGCCTACTCATGCTTACAATCTATGAAACATTTTCTTCCACCATTTACTTATAGGGCACATTCTTTCCATGTGTTCTCCCAGGGATCCTTTTGTTGATTACCAGGGGTATCACATATCATATGAAGATTTCCGCGAGGCAATGAAACCACGCGGGTTCATTGACACCCATACAATGGAGCTCTACATTCGACAATTCAACCTTGAACAATCAATTCAGACTTGTGGCTCCGCTATTCCAACCAAATATGCATTCTCACAATCTTTGACCGTAACTACATTTCACCCCTGTCTTTAATGTTTCATTATTTACATAATATAATTATCCTAACATGTTGTTTATACCTATCAAGAGGCTAAACTACTGGTTCCCGAGGACCAATTCATTGCATCCAAGTGCCTTCGTGAATTCGACACTGCATACCAAGCTGGCTTGCTCAAGTCTAAGGATCTTGTATGCCTCCTTACATTTTTATTGAATGTTGTTGATTAACAATAAATGTTCAAATCTGACCAGTCATATGGCTCTAACCATGATAATTTGCAGCTATACCTCGCCATCCCCCCAAAACAACATTGGATCGTGTGTTGCATCAACCTTCTTTACAAACAGATCAACATATTTGACTCAACCAGGAAGCTCAAGAATGACGAGGCATATGAGATATCCAACAATCTGGTTAGTACTCTCTGCAACTTACAATAACGAAATTCTAGTTCCATGTTTTATGATGATGCATCCATTACATTTTTCATCCATGTCTTTTAGGTTACCAATTTTGTGACATTTGCAGCACATGCTAAAGCTTTCACAAAGTTGGATTTCATGAAGTTCACGTGTTTCAACCCTCCGGAATGCCCCCAACAGAAAACACAGTAAGTTTCATACAAACTATTTGCAACTCAATTATTAAGAACCTACACACTAAGTTCGACGCTTTGTCCCCTATATTACCAGCTATGATTGTGGAATATTCTCAATGCTCTTCATGAAGCAATGGGATGGGAAGAAAATGGCAGAATTTTGCAAGGTACTTCGCCTCTATCCTAACGTGTCAACTATAGGCATCTACCATTTGTTTTCCATGCTTCTGACCAACAAAACTACCATTATAGTTGCCCCACAAACAAGCATGTTTGTGCTTCATCCTACATACACCTCACAAACAAATCTTTTCAATTTCACATGCTATCAACACATCCTTCTCATGCTTCAATCTACACAATTGTATGCTTCAATGCTCTAACCACAAGCTGATGTCTATTGCAGGACACTTATGACCATCACGCGCTTATCACAAAAGAAATCCTCACTTCACAACTCAACACCCAATATCCAAGCTGGGTACTGAAGAAGAAATGAGAAGCATGCATAGTTGTGTTCAAGAAAATAAAAATCCGTGCTTGAGAAGCCATCCTAGAAGCGTACAAGAGAATAAAAGATGACGCTTCTATCAACTATGTGCTTTGAGTTTTTCTGTGTAATTATTAGCTAATTTTTTCTAAGACACTACTTTTCTGTACCCAACTAGTACTGTCATGTTTGTGTCCTTAATTGATTGGGATTCTGGTCATCGGTTACCCTACCCCATCTACATTTCAGAGCACATTTTACCTGTTTTATGGATCAAACTCTTATTCAGAAGTACTTACAAAGAAATTTACCCAAGTTGTACATTATTATTTTTTAATCAATGCCATCTCCAACCAACATCCCCATGCTCCTACTTCATACAATTTTTCCACTACATTTTTGCTGCTACTTCTTCCTCACATCACTCTTTCATATTAAGATATCCCCGCCTTGTATAACATATTATTTCACACCCATACAAATGGATGTTTCGGTCTTGGAAACAAGATGCTTCCAGGTAATCTGCTACTAATCAAACTAACCAAACTGACCTTCAAAACACCAGCCATTCCACAAACTTATTACACACCTCTATACTTTTTTTCCTTTGCAAAAATGTTTCATTATATTACCTAACTATCTATCACAAACTACATTTGAAATGATTAGGACTCGGCAATCCCATTTTTTCACACATGCAATTCAGGAAGCAATGTCAATTTTTGTTCATATCTTTATTCAAACTCCAGCTAATACACTGGATAGGTTCAAAGTTTCTGCATCAAAAGCGTACCCAGTACAAACCACAACAAATCTCAAATCTTAAACATGTTCTAACCAACTTTTTACACCAAAAACACACTACTTGGTAACATACCAGATATCGCTTATTCTCAAACTGAAACAAACTTTGCATTTTACAGTGTCAGCTCCGTCTGTCGCCTAACTTTCTCCAACTCCTGCTTCTGCCTCTGCCTCTCAAGCGCTAGATATGGGCAATTTCTCTTGTCGTGCCAATCCTCTTTACAGTACGAACATAGACCCTTCTTCTTTCCTTTTTGCTGCGCATTTTCCCGTTGAATCTCCACCAGGGGTTTCTTCCTCTTCTCTTTATCTTTTGATCTACCTTTTTTCACAGATTTAGGAGGATTTTTCACACTGCTACATGATACGTCTCCAACTTATCTATAATTTTTGATTGTTACACGCTATTATATTATCTATTTTGGATGTTTATGGGCTTTATTATACACTTTTATATTATTTTTTGGACTAACCTATTAACCCAGAGCCCAGTGCTAGTTTATGTTTTTTCCTTGTTTTAGAGTATCGCAGAAAAGGAAAATCAAACGGAGTCTAATTGACCTGAAACTTCACGAAACTTATTTTTGGAACGGAAGCAATCCAGAAGACTTGGGGTGTACGTAAAGGAAGCAACGAGGAAGACAAGAGGCAGGGGGGCTCCCACCCCCCTGGGCGTGCCATCCATCCTTGTGGGCCCATCGTGGCTCCCCTGATGTATTTCTTCCTCCTATATATACCAATATACCCAAAAATCATCGGAGAGCAGAATAGATCGAGAGTTCCGCCGCCAAAAGCCTCCGTAGCCACTGAAAACCAATCTAGACCCGTTTCGGCACCCTGCCGGAGGGGGGAATCCCTCTCTAGTGGCCATCTTCATCATCCCAGCGCTCTTTATGATGAGGAGGGAGTAGTTCTCCCTCGGGGCTGAGGGTATGTACCAGTAGCTATGTGTTTGATCTCTCTCTCTCTCTCTCTCTCTCTTGTGTTCTTGAGGTGATACGATCCTGATGTATCGCGAGCTTGCTATTATAGTTGGATCTTATGATGTTTCTCCCCCTCTACTCTATTGTAACGGATTGAGTCTTCAAGGATTTGAGAACACTTGATGTATGTCTTGCATGTGTTTATCTGTGGTGACAATGGGATGTCACGTGATCCACTTGATGTATGTTTTGGTGATCAACTTGCGAGTTCCGTGACCTCGTGAACTTATGCATAGGGGGTGGCACATTTTCGTCTTGACTCTCCGGTAGAAACTTTGGGGCACTCTTTGAAGCTCTTTGTGTTGGTTGAATAGATGAATCTGAGATTGTGTGATGCATATCGTATAATCATACCCACGGATACTTGAGGTGACATTGGAGTATCTAGGTGACATTAGGGTTTTGGTTGATTTGTGTCTTAAGGTGTTATTCTAGTACGAACTCTTGAATAGATTGATCAGAGAGAATAACTTTGAGGTGGTTTCGTACCCTACCATAATCTCTTCGTTTGTTCTACGCTATGAGTGACTTTGGAGTGACTCTTTGTTGCATGTTGAGGGATAGTTATATGATCCAATTACGTTATTATTGTTGAGAGAACTTGCACTAGTGAAAGTATGAGCCCTAGGCCTTGTTTCCTAGCATTGCAATACCGTTTACGCTCAATTTTATCATTAGTTACCTTGCTGTTTTTATATTTTCAGATTACAAATACTCATATCTATCATCCATATTGCACTTGTATCACCATCTCTTCGCCGAACTAGTGCACCTATAC
The DNA here is from genome assembly GCF_018294505.1 of Triticum aestivum. NCBI lineage: Eukaryota > Viridiplantae > Streptophyta > Magnoliopsida > Poales > Poaceae > Triticum > Triticum aestivum. Next base: position 457,283,597 of record NC_057809.1, read on the forward strand.
AATTTACCATTGTATTGGGTGTGTTGAGGACACAAGAGACTCTTTGTTATTTGGTTGCAGGGTTGTTTGAGAGATACCATCTTCAACCTACGCCTCCCACGAATTGATAAACCTTAGGTCATCCACTTGAGGGAAATTTGCTACTGTCCTACAAACCTCTGCACTTGGAGGCCCAACAACGTCTACAAGAAGAAGCGTGCGTAGTAGACATCAAGCTCTTTTCTGGCTCCATTGCTGGGGAGGTTAGCACTTGAAGGTATATCTTTAGATCTTGCAATTGAATCTTTTTGTTTCTTGTTTTACCACTAGTTTAGTTTATAAAAGAAAACTACAAAAAAATATGGAATTGAGTTTGCCTCATACGCTTCATCTTTTTAATATCTTTCATGAGTATGATGGAAAGGAAAATCGTGCCAAAGTGTTAGAAGAAGAATGCATTAAAATGTTTGGCACTAAATTTTTGAATGATGAGCATGATTGCAATGTTGTTAGTATGAATTCCTTGAATATCCATGATGCTAATGATATGCAAAGCCACAAGCTTGGGGAAGGTATGTTTGATGAAGATGATATTTTTGTCCGCCAAGTTTTGATGAGAAAATTTATTATGATGAAAGCATGCCTCCTATGTATGATGATTATATTGATGAAAGTGGATTTGGAGAGGTCATGACTTTATTTAGTGATGGGTCCACTATTTCGGAAGAGGTTCCAATTGATTATGTGAACAAAGTTGCTATCTATGATGATTATTGTGATGACTTGTATGCTATTAGTAATAATGATAACCATGAAACTTGTCATCATGATTTTAGTTTTCAATTGGATTATGCCTCACATGGTGGTTATTTTGTTGAGTTTGCTCCCACTACTATTCATGAGAAGAAATTTGCTTATGTGGAGAGTAATAAAATTCTATGCTTGTGGCTCATGAAAAGAATGATTGATGTGATAGCTATATTGTTGAATTCATTCATGATGCTACTGAAAATTATTATGAGGGAGGAACATATGCATGTAGGAATTGCAATAATATCAAGTTTTCTCTCTATGTGCTTAAAGTTTTGAAGTTATGCTTGTTTTACCTTCCTATGCTAGTTGATTATTGTTCCCACAAGTTGTTTGCTCACAAAATCCCTATGCATAGGAAGTGGGTTAGACTTAAATGTGCTAGTCATATTCTTCATGATGCTCTCTTTATGTTACAATTCTTATCTTTTATGTGAGCATCGTTGAAATCATCATGCCTAGCTAGGGGCGTTAAACGATAGCGCTTGTTGGGAGGCAACCCAATTTTATTTTAGCTCCTTGCTTTTTGCTCATGTTTAGCAATAAATAATTTATCTAGCCTCTGTTATTATTGAGTTTTTATGTTTTAGTTAGTGTTTGTGCCAAGTAGAACCGTTGGGAAGACTTGGGGAAAGTCTTGTTGATCTTGCTGTAAAAAACAGAAACTTAAGCGCTCACGAGATTAGCTGCCATTGTTTATTGCAGAGTGATATTTAGTTAATTCTTTTTGCAGATGATTAATAGATAAATTACTCACGTCCAGAAATTTATTTTAGAATTTTGGGGGTTCCAGAAGTATACGTTTGATCCAGATTACTACAGACGGTTCTGCTTTTGACAGATTCTATTTTCTATGTGTTGTTTGCTTATTTTGATGAATTTATGAGTAGTATCGGAGTTTATGAACCATAGAGAAGTTGGAATACAGTATATATTACACCAATATGAATTTAGAATGAGGTCACAACAGTACCTAAGTGGTTTTTTATTTTCTTATACTAACGGAGCTTACGAGTTTTCTGTTAAGTTTTGTGTTGTGAAGTTTTCAGGTTTTGGGTAAAGATTCGATGGACTATGGAATAAGGAGTGGCAAGAGCCTAAGCTTGGGGATTCCCAAGACACCCCAAGGTAATATTCAAGGACAATCAAAATCCTAAGCTTGGGGATGCCCCGGAAGGCATCCCCTCTTTCGTGTCCGTTCATCGGTAACTTTACTTGGAGCTATATTTTTATTTACCACATGATATGTGTTTTGCTTGGAGCGTCATTTCATTTTATTTTGTTTTGCTTGATGTTTGAATAATATCCCAAGATCGTAAATTGTTAAATGTTAGAGTCTTCACATAGTTGCATAATTATTCAACTACTCGTTGATCTTCACTTATATCTTTTGGAGTAGTTTGTCATTTGCTCTAGTGCTTCACTTATATATTTTAGAGCACGGTGGTGGTTTTATTCTATAGAAATAATTGATCTCTCATGCTTCACTTATATTATTTTGAGAGTCCTTTAGAATAGCATGGTAATTTTCTTTTTATATAATATAAACTTTCATATAAAGTGCATTGAATACTATGAGAAGTTTGATGCTTGATAATTGTTTTGAGATATGAAGATGGTGATATTAGAGTCATGCTAGTTGAGTAGTTGTGAATTTGAGAAATACTTGTGTTGAAGTTTGTGATTCCCGTAGCATGCACGTATGGTGAACCGTTATGTGACGAAGTCAACAAGAACAACAACAACAACAACAACAAAGCCTTTAGTCCCAAGCAAGTTGGGGTAGGCTAGAGGTGAAACCCATAAGATCTCGCAACCAACTCATGGCTCTGGCACATGGATAGCAAGCTTCCACGCACCCCTGTCCATAGCTAGCTCTTTGTCGATACTCCAATCCTTCAGGTCTCTCTTAACGGAATCCTCCCATGTCAAAATCGGTCGACCCCGCCCTCTCTTGACATTCTCCGCACGCTTTAGCCGTCCGCTATGCACTGGAGCTTCTGGAGGCCTACGCTGAATATGCCCAAACCATCTCAAACGATGTTGGACAAGCTTCTCCTCAATTGGTGCTACCCCAACTCTATCTCGTATATCATCATTCCGGACTCGATCCTTCCTCGTGTGGCCACACATCCATCTCAACATACGCATCTCCGCCACACCTAACTGTTGAACATGTCGCCTTTTAGTCGGCCAACACTCCGCGCCATACAACATTGCGGGTCGAACCGCCATCCTGTAGAACTTGCCTTTTAGCTTTTGTGGCACTCTCTTGTCACAGAGAATGCCAGAAGCTTGGCACTCTCTTATCTGTTTTGGATGTTTATGGGCTTTATTATACACTTTTATATTATTTTTGGGACTAACCTATTAACCCAGAGCCCAGTGCCAGTTTCTGTTTTTTCCTTGTTTTAGAGTATCGCAGAAAAGGAAAATCAAACAGAGTCCAATTGACCTGAAACTTCAAGGAACTTATTTTTGTAACGGAAGCAATCCAAAAGACTTGGGGTGTACGTAAGGGAAGCAACGAGGAAGGCACGACGCAGGGGGGCGCGCCCACCCCCCTGGGCGCGCCCTCCACCCTCATGGTCCCCTCGTGGCTCCCCTGACGTATTTCTTCCTCCTATATATACCAATATACCCTAAAATCATCGGAGAGCAGAATAGATCGGGAGTTCCGCCGCCACAAGCCTCCGTAGCCACCGAAAACCAATCTAGACTCGTTCCGGCACCCTGCCGGAGGGGGAAATCCCTCTTCGGTGGCCATCTTCATCATCCCGTCGCTCTTCATGACGAAGAGGGAGTAGTTCTCCCTCGGGGCTGAGGGTATGTACCAGTAGCTATGTGTTTGATCTCTCTCTCTCTCTCTCTTGTGTTCCTGAAGTGATACGATCTTGATGTATCGCGAGCTTTGCTATTATAGTTGGTTCTTATGATGTTTCTCCCCCTCTACTCTCTTGTAATGGATTGAGTTTTCCCTTTGAAGTTATCTTATCGGATTGAGTCTTTAAGGATTTGAGAGCACTTGATGTATGTCTTGCATGTGCTTATTTGTAGTGACAATGGGATATCATGTGATCCACTTGATGTATGTTTTGGTGATCAACTTGCGAGTTCCGTGACCTCGTGAACTTATGCATAGGGGTTGGAACGTTTTCGTCTTGACTCTCCGGTAGAAACTTTGGGGCACTCTTTGAAGCTCTTTGTGTTGGTTGAATAGATGAATCTGAGATTGTGTGATGCATATCGTATAATCATACCCACGGATGCTTGAGGTGACATTGGAGTATCTATGTGACATTAGGGTTTTGGTTGATTTGTGTCTTAAGGTGTTATTCTAATACGAACTCTTGAATAGATCGATCAGAAAGAATAACTTTGAGGTGGTTTCATACCCTACCATAATCTCTTCGTTTGTTCTCCGCTATTAGTGACTTTGGAGTGACTCTTTGTTGCATGTTGAGGGATAGTTATATGATCCAATTATGTTATTATTGTTGAGAGAACTTGCACTAGTGAAAGTATGAGCCCTAGGCCTTGTTTCCTAGCATTGCAATGCCATTTACGCTCACTTTTATCATTAGTTACCTTGTTGTTTTATATTTTCAGATTACAAATACTCATATCTATCATCCATATTGCACTTGTATCACCATCTCTTCGTCGAACTAGTGCACCTATACAATTTACCATTGTATCGGGTGTGTTGGGGACACAAGAGATCTTTGTTATTTGGTTGCAGGGTTGTTTGAGAGAGACCATCTTCAACCTACGCCTCCCACGGATTGATAAACCTTAGGTCATCCACTTGAGGAAAATTTGGTATTGTCCTACAAACCTCTGCACTTGGAGGCCCAACAATGTCTACAAGAAGAAGGTTGCGTAGTAGACATCACTGCAGCCTACTACTTCTTCATTAGGTGCTGCTGACTCTGGCAAACCACCAAACAACCTCCACCTCCATACCAGGTTGCTTAAATCATGTACTCCACCAGTAACAATCTTGTACGTTTCTGGACCAAAACATGCATCCGAAGCAAGGGTGCACATCCTAATGCACATGTCATTGTACCTCAAAGTATTTGTTTCTGGGACATCTGAAGAAAATACATTGCTTCTTGCAGGTCTAACGGTTGCTTCCTCAGACCATCTGTACAACAAGTACTTCTCTGGTATTACTTGCACATTAGTATGCACCATGACCTTCAGAATGTGATGACACAAGATCCCATTCATGTGGAATCGGTTGCATGAGCAGTCATACGAGTTGTCAACTGGGTCAACAACAACCACATGGATTTTAGTAGAACTTGGATCGCATCGTCGAACCTCAAACTTAAATTGATTACCTTCAATCGGATTAATCAAAACTGTTGTTTCCTCCATCATATCTCTAAACTTTCCGAAGGCAGACCTGGTGTAAAACTTTGACGCTTGCTCCTCTATCTTGTACCTAGCGAAATAAACATTACAAACTTAGAACTAATTACAGAAGCATGACCACAACAATACATAATCAATATCACAGTACTGATGATGCTTCCAGAATCAGTTATGGAAATTGAATAAAATATCCTTCCTTACCTCGACCACAACGTTGGAACCGTCGCCTCGCCGAGGAACCCAACATTGTCCTCCCGGTCTATCCTAGTTTCCTGAATTTACTCGTACTGCTTCACGAATTGCCACACCGAGTCGTGAGGGTGCACAAGCTTCTTGAAGAATGAGTTCAAACCTTCTGATCTGCCGGTCGTTCCAGTGAAGGGAAAGAAATTCTTTTTAAAGTACATCGGTGCCCAAGTTTTTCTGCATTCCCACATGTTAATCAGATGTGTGTGCTCAACAAGCTCATGCTTCAACACCATCTGCTTCCATGCTTCCTCAAATTCTTCTATGGTGTCCGTCCCATTCACACAATAATAGAATTCTTTCTCAAAATCCTCTCTTGTCCTAAACAACATACCAAGTTTTTCCTTTGCGATCTTCAGCACATGCCACTTGCAACATCTGTGTATTATACCTGGAAACACCATACCAATAGTTGTCGCCATCGCTTGATCTTGATCAGTCATTATGCACCCAGGAGGATCATGACCCATTGCATCCATCCACCTCTCAAACACCCACTTGAATGTCTCTATTTTTTCATCCGAGAGCAACTCACATCCTAACATCATCGTCTGCATGTGATTGTTGATCCCCACGATGGGTGCAAATGGCATATCATACCTGTTCGTACAGAACGTAGTGTCAAAGAAGACGCGGTCTTTGAATTTCTTGTATGCCTCCCGGGTCCGTCTATCCACCCAGAATAGTGCCCTCACTGCTTTGTTCTCATCTTCCAGCTTCGCATAATAGAACAGGGGACTCTCTGCATGAAGCTTCTCAAAATACTCCATCGTTTTCGCCGTATCATTTAAAGACACATCATTTCTCATCTTAGTTCAAATGTTTGCAACATCTCTGTCAGTGTACGGTAGGTTGCCTAGTTTCCCATGCAAGTCTCCAAGTGTAGCCATGATCAATGCGGTTGGTATGTTCCGATTATGCAGTGTCTTGAGAAACATGTAGTCCTCATATGGCACCTTCCTATGAGATCTATAGAACCTCGTCCATTCTTCCCTACTCATCATTGGGTGTGTATGTTGCTCCTCAAAAATCGAGACTTCCCATTTTCCATTCCTCAACAACATGGCCATCCGTGCTCTAGATTCATGCCTATTAACCTTGTTCCTAGACCGTTGTTGAGCAACCTTCTTATTACCAAAATCTGGTTCTATGTTTGATGCACTGCCTTCTTCTTCTGTTGCGTCACACCATTCAGGATCACAACCTCCTTGTTTTCCTCCAACCCGCCCTTTCCCCCCTCTTGCATGAACACAGTCAAACTCTGTCCTGATGATGTGGTCACACCCCTTCTTCTGTGTCCTCTTTGTGTAACAAATCCTAGGGCCAAATCCAAGCTTCTTTGCATATTTATTATAAACCTTTTGTGCTTCCTCGATGGTGTCGAACACCTGTCCTACATATGGCGCAGCTGGTCGAGGAGTAGTTGCGTCATCAACAAATGGCATATACGTGTCCCCTTCGATGTCATCCATGATTTCATCCTGCATAGAAAAATACAATTTAGCATCGACATTTGCATCCACGAACATGCTCCTACATTCTGTTACGCCTTGTTATCTCCAGCTGATTTCTACAATTTGGTTTAATGATTCAATCCCAACCATTGCACCCTATAAATATTGGGGAATATAGGAAATATAAACTACATACTCCAATGAATTACGCAGGCAATTTCAGCGGATGATGCACGAAAAATAACATTGCGCCAACCCTCATGCTACTCACTAGCACATATCTCAAACTTGACAGTCACATATAAGCATCCAGCAGGCATTCATTTTGCATCATGGAGCAACACATCATGCTTCTATCTACGTATCATCATATTATGCATAAATCTATATCAATAATCCTAGAATATTTGTTCTGAACAAGAGAAACTTGCATCCCACAACCACCTCCCATCACAACTACCACAGAACTCGTCAAAAATCAACAAAAAAATCGCCGAAACTTTTATGGAAATTGTTCATCTTACCTCTTCATCTCCATTGTTCACAATCGGTGGATTCTGGTAAGGCAGATTAGTACCGGCTGCAGAACCCCCAACTGCTTCTGAATTCATGCCCGGAGACGAAGCACGACGCCAGTTTGCATCAGAGATCCCACGATACTCAATTTTGCGGCTGAGATGCACCATTTTTGCAACTATGGGAGGGAAGCATTCGCGCCAGGAAATAGACTATGCAAGACAGAATCCAGCGAGAACAAAGCCAAAGGGATGAAGGCGTACGTCGAGGGTGTGCGTTTAGGGTGGAGTAATTACCTGCATGGAAGCACTTAATTAACGCTCATTAAACCACCTATGCGAGGGGCCTGCGACCAAATCGGATGGACCTGGTTATCTTCATCATACGGTCCTACAGTGGTCTAATGGATGCATCCCTGCTGTAGTCTGATGCCTAGTGGTTGCCTCTAGTGTATTAAGTTCATGGAGAAACGGAGTAATGCAATAAGAACAATGACATGATGTAGACAAGATCTATTTATGTAGAAATAAACCCCATGTTGTTATCCTTAATGGCAACGATACCTACGTGTCGGTTCCCTTTCTGTCATTGGGATCAAGCCCCATAAGATCGAACCCATCACAAAGCACATCATCCCATTGCAAGATAAATAGATCAAGTTGGCCAAACGAAACCCAAATATTGGAGAAGAAATACGAGGCTATAGGCAATCATGCATATAAGAGATCAAAGAAGACTCAAATAACTTTCATGGATAAAAACATAGATCTGATCATAAACTCAAAGTTCATCGGATCCCAACAAACACACCGCAAAAGAGTTACATCATATGGATCTTCAAGAGACCATTGTGTTGAGAATCAAACGAGAGAGAGAGAGAGAGAGAGAGAGAGAGAGAGAGAGAGAGGAAGCCATCTAGCTGCTAACTACGGACCCAAAGGTCTACAAAGACCTACTAACACATCATTAGAGAGGCACCAATGGACACGATGAACCCCTCCGTGATGGTGTCTGCTACCTCTTGAGCACTGCGTTGGTTTTCCCTTGAAGAGGAAAGGGTGATGCAGTAGAGCAGCGTAAGTAACCAAGGTATCAATCCAGTAGGAGGCCGCGCACGAGTCCCTCGCACGTACACAAACATATAAACTCCTCGCAACCAACGCAATAAAGGGGTTGTCAATCCCTTCATGGTCACCTACGAGAGTGAGATCTGATAGATATGATAAGATAATATTTTTAGTATTTTTATGATAAAGAGAAATAAAGATGCAAGTAAAATAAATGGCAAAGGAAATAACTAAGTATTGGGAGATTAATATGATGGAAAATAGACCCGGGGGCCATAGGTTTCACTAGAGGCTTCTCTCGAGAGCATAAGTATTACGGTGGGTGAACAAATTACTGTTGAGCAATTGACAGAATTGAGCATAGTTATGAGAATATCTAGGTATAATCATGTATATAGGCATCACGTCCGAGACAAGTAGACCGACTCCTGCCTGCATCTACTACTATTACTCCACACATCCACCGCTATCCAGCATGCATCTAGAGTATTAAGTTCAAGAGAACAATGTAACGCTTTAAGCAAGATGACATGATGTAGAGGGATAAACTCATTCAATATGATCTTGTTATCCTCGATGGCAACAATACAATACGTGCCTTGCTGCCCCTACTGTCACTAGGAAAGGACACCGCAAGATTGAACCCAAAGCTAAGCACTTCTCCCATTGCAAGAAAGATCAATCTAGTAGGCCAAACCAAACTGATAATTCGAAGAGACTTGCAAAGGTAACCAATCATACATAAAAGAATTCAGAGAAGATTCAAATATTGTTCATAGATAAACTTGATCATAAACCCACAATTCATTGATCTCAAAAACACACCGCAAAAGAATATTACATCGAATAGATCTCCACAAGAGAGGGGGGACTTTGTATTGAGATCCAAAAAGAGAGAAGAAGCCATCTAGCTAATAACTATGGACCCGTAGGTCTGAAGTAAACTACTCACACTTCATCGGAGAGGCTATGGTGTTGATGTAGAAGCCCTCCATGATCGATACCCCCTCCGGCGGAGCTCCGGAAAAGGCCCCAAGATGGGATTTCGTGGATACAGAAAGTTACGGCGGTGGAATTCGGGTTTTGGCTCCGTATCTGGTAGTTTGGGGGTACGTAGGTATATATAGGAGGAAGGAGTACGTCGGTGGAGCAACGTGGGCCCCATGAGGGTGGAGGGGGCACCGGGGGGTAGGGGCGCCCCCTACCTCGTGCCTTTCTCGTTGATTGCTTGACGTAGGGTCCAAGTCCTCTAGATCATGTTCATTCCAAAAATCACGTTCCCGAAAGTTTCATTCCGTTTGGACTCCGTTTGATATTCTTTTTCTGCGAAACCCTAAAATAGGCACAAAAAACAGCAATTCTAGGCTGGGCCTCCGGTTAATAGGTTAGTCCCAAAAATAATATAAAAGTGTATAATAAAGCCCAATAATGTCCAAAACAGGATATAATATAGCATGGAACAATAAAAAATTATAGATAAGTTGGAGACGTATCAGTGTCTAGATTAAATCTGGTGGTTCTGGAACTTGCGGCGGCTGGAATTGATTTTCGTCGACTCCCCTAGGTTTCTGGAATATTGAGGTATTTATAGAGCAAAGAGGCGGTTCAGGGGGCACCCGAGGTGGGCACAACCCACCAAGGCGGGCCTGGGCCTCCAGACGCGCCCTGGTGGGTTGTGCTCCCCTCGGAGAACCCCACAGGCGCTTCTTCGGCCCATTGGGTGTTTTCTGGTCCAAAAATCCACAAAAAGTTTCGCTGCATTTGGACTCCATTTGATATTGATTACCTGCGATGTAAAAAACATGCAAAAAACAACAACTGACACTTGGCACTATGTCAATAGGTTAATACCAAAAAATGATATAAAATGATTATAAAACATTCAAGAATGATAATATAACAGCATGGAATAATAAAAAACTATAGATATGTTGGAGACGTATCAACCTGTAGCACTAATGACGGAGAACCCAGCAGCGGTAGGCGCACCCCGCGCATGACCATGGCTGGCCCGTGTGCACGCGCCAAAGAAGAGGGCGCCCACACACGACCACGCACGGCTAGCGCGCCACACACCCGCATAACGCCTCCACCGCGGCCCCAGACCAGATTCGTTGAGCACGCGCTAGTAGCCAGGGAGAGGACGCCGCCGTGGACAGGATAGCCAGCCGAAGAGGGGTGGTGTCACCATGAACAGAGACCACTGCGGGACCACGCCGCGCCGACTGGACGCCAGGCCTTGCATGAAGACGCCGCGGGAGGCAAGAACGCCCTGCCGCCGCCCTCCTTGGGCACACAAGGACTTCACCCAATAATAATAATAAGATACATGTACTTAACCATAGGTAACTTACCAAATAAATACAATGTGAAGAAGTGCAGGGGAGGGCAAATGCCCCCGTCCACCCATACCAATTTTGAAGATATGTTTCACAAACCATATTTTCTATAGTTTATTTAAGGTTTTTTTAGTCTAAACACACTCCACTTTATTGACTATAAAAGTTCATAGAAATATAATGTAGATCCGGAGGATTAAGGAGCCACATTTGGCATCCTAAAGAAAGACCTATAGCATGTTTAGCAGGCTATGTGCCTCAATATTAGTTTATCTTCCTTGTAAGATGAAGGAACAACGAGAGAACTGCTGAGATGTAAGATTGATCTCTTTAATAATGTTAGAGTGTAGCGCACCCATATTTTCATGGATATCTTTGATCACACCTTGACAGTCTGAAACTATCTGTATGTTTGCAAGTGATAAGTCAAGAGCAAGTGAGAGCGCTTCTTGACAAGCTGAAGCCTCCAATGATTTTGGGCCAGTCACACCTTGACATTTTATCGCCGAAGGGCCTAGATACTTCCCAGTGGAATCCCTTCCATTGCATCGCGTGACACGTCAATTTTTTGCAGTTCCTGCAGGCGGCGGGATCCATCTGTGATGTTGTCTCAGAGGTATTTGAACAGTTTCATGTTGCTTCTAGGGTTTGCAAATCAGAAGCTCCCTTAGATAATTATTGACAAATTGATTAGTAGCTTATGGCCCCTGAAATACATGCTCATGGATAGCCTTTCTCCAAGCATGCCAAATCGGCCATAGTGTTACAAGTATCTTGATGAAATCCTCATATGGTATAGAGTCCATCAATGAGAAAATAAAGTGTTTTGCATCTTCATCCTCGAATGCCCAAACACAACGTGCCATGTTACACTCCATCAAAGAATGCCGCCATGAATCTTCAGAGCCACAAAGTCCACAGTCTGATTGTACTGCCATCTTTCGGTGTTTGAGCAAGTCTGAAGTTGGCAAGGACTGTTGCACTAGCCTCCACATAAATTTTTATTATTTTTGATGGAATGTCAATCTTCCACGTTTTCGTCCATGCTTTTATTTCTCTTTCAGAATTTGAGTTGTCAGCACGACCTTCCAACCATGCGTCTCAACGGATTTTAGTTGGTACCAGCATGCAGTATGCTGGGCGTACGGAAAAAGCGCCATTTTGCTCATGTACCCATGACAGAAATCATCAAGTTGTCTTGTGCAAAGGAGTCAATTGCACAAAACTACCACATTTGCGGCTAGGTTTGCAGAAAACCACCAAGTCGCTAATCCGTTGCAAAAATCACTGCTTTTTCACTAAACCTTTTGCAAAAAGCACTGATCATCCACTTTGGCTCGTCTAAGCGTATTTATGACAGATGGGGCCAGATCGTCAGAGCTGACTTGGCAAAAATTTGACACACACACCCCTGAAATCTGAAAAGAAACGCAATCAACTCCTCCCGATGTTGGCCTCGTCCTTCCGCTCAGATCCGTCGTTGTTGAGCTGGGTTGCGACGGGATCCGTCAAGGGGAGGTGCTGCAGCCACGGCTCATCCTCTGGCGAGGATGACACCATGGTGGCCCAGCTCCGGCCGCTGTCGATTCATGGACCTCTTCCTTTGGCACCGTCCACTCATCGGCTCTACTCGCAGGGAGGGTGTCCCCTAGGGTGGGCGGCGTGTCGCCCAGCGCGCGCACGGACGGGAAGGTCTCGTTGCCAGCCGGCGAGGCCCTGGCGCGGTGGCAGGCGTCAGTGTTGGAGAAGGGAGAGAGACAGCGGAATTGGAGAGGGAGAGGGGGCGGCGGTGGTGCCCGGTGCACCGGCGAACTGGCGACAGCGAGCTGCGGGGAAGCCCGGGCGGAGCGGCCCGAGGCTAGATGGCGCGTGCGCACAGGGCGGCGGGGCTCTCCTGCGGGCCTGGAAGAGGCACCGGAGATGGGCGGAGCTGCCGGCGCAGGGACCGAAGCGCATGGAGGTTGGGTCCCATCCACGGCGCCGAGCGGCCACAACATCCCGATGGACGACAGGCAAAGTGCGCCGTCGTGGCTTCAAGGACGAGCTCCCGGCGGCCTCCTCCGGCTCCCCGTGCATTCCATCCAGAGAGACGACGGGATTTGATTGCGTTTTTCTTTTTTGATCAAGGGGTCTGTATGTAAAGAGATTGGAGAAGAATCTTTTTTTGCCAAGTCAGCTCTGACGATCTGGTCCCATATGTCATAAACACGCTTAGACGAGTCAAAGTGGTGTTGGGGAACGTAGCAGAAATTCAAAATTTTCTACGCATCACCAAGATCAATCTATGGAGTAATCTAGCAACGAGGGAAGGAGAGTGCATCTACATACCCTTGTAGATCGCTAAGCGGAAGCGTTCAAGTGAACGGGGTTGATGGAGTCATACTCATCGTGATCCAAATCACCGATGATCCTAGTGCCGAACGGACATCACCTCCGTGTTCAACACATGTACATCCCGGTGACGTCTCCTACGCCTTGATCCAGCAAGGGGAGAAGGAGAGGTTGGGGAAGACTCCATCCAGCAGCAGCACGACGACGTGGTGGTGGTGGAGGAGCGTGGTACTCCAGCAGGGCTTCGCCAAGCACCGCAAGAGACGAGGAGGGAGAGGGGTAGGGTTGCGCCAAGAAGGAGATTGAATCGTGTCTCTGGCAGCCCAAAACCTCAAGTATATATAGGGGGAGGGGAGGGGCTGCGCCCCCACCTAGGTTTCCACCCCTAAGGGTGGCGGCCAGCCCTAGATCCCATCTAGGGGGGGCGGCCAAGGGGTAGAGAGGGGGCGCACCACTAGGTGGGCCTTAGGCCCATCTGAGCCTAGGGTTTGCCCCCTTCCACTCTCCCTTGCGCCTTGGACCTTGGTGGGGGGTGTACCAGCCCACCTGGGGCTGGTCCCCTCCCACACTTGGCCCATGCAGCCCTCCGGGGCTGGTGGCCCCACTTGGTGGACCACCGGGACCCTCCCGGTGGTCCCGGTACATTACCGATAAAACCCGAAACTTTTTTGGCGACCAAAACAGGACTTCCCATATATAAATATTTACCTCCGGACCATTCCGGAACTCCTCGTGACGTCCGGGATCTCATCCGGGACTCCGAACAACATTCGGTAACCACGTATATCTATTCCCTATAACCCTAGCGTCATCGAACCTTAAGTGTGTAGACCCTACGGGTTCGGGAACCATGCAGACATGACCGAGATAACTCTCCGGTCAATAACCAACAGCGGGATCTGGATACCCATGTTGGCTCCCACATGTTCCACGATGATCTCATCGGATGAACCACGATGTCAAGGACTTAATCAATCTCGTATACAATTCCCTTTGTCTAGCGGTACGATACTTGCCCGAGATTCGATCGTCGGTATCCCAATACCTTGTTCAATCTCGTTACTGGCAAGTCTCTTTACTCGTTCCGTAACACATCATCCCGTGATCAACTCCTTGGTCACATTGTGCACATATGATGATGTCCTACCGAGTGGGCCCAGAGATACCTCTCCATTTACACGGAGTGACAAATCCCAGTCTCGATTCGTGCCAACCCAACAGACACTTTCGGAGATACCTGTAGTGTACCTTTATAGCCACCCAGTTACGTTGTGACGTTTGGCACACCCAAAGCACTCCTACGGTATCCGGGAGTTGCACAATCTCATGGTCTAAGGAAATGATACTTGACCTTAGAAAAGCTTTAGCATACGAACTACATGATCTTGTGCTAGGCTTAGGATTGGGTCTTGTCCATCACATCATTCTCCTAATGATGTGATCCCGTTATCAACGACATCCAATGTCCATGGTCAGGAAACCGTAACCATCTATTGATCAACGAGCTAGTCAACTAGAGGCTTACTAGGGACATGGTGTTGTCTATGTATCCACACATGTATCTGAGTTTCCTATCAATACAATTCTAGCATGGATAATAAATGATTATCATGAACAAGGAAATATAATAATAACCAATTTATTATTGCCTCTAGGGCATATTTCCAACAGTCTCCCACTTCCACTAGAGTCAATAATCCAGTTCACATCGATATGTGATTAACACTCAAGGTCACATCCCCATGTGACTAACACCCAAAGAGTTCTGGGTTTGATCATGTTATGCTTGTGAGAGAGGTTTCAGTCAACGGGTCTGCAACATTCAGATCCGTATGTACTTCGCAAATTTCTATGTCATCTTGTAGATGCAACTACTACGCTACATTTGGAGCCATTTCAAATAACTGTTCTACTTGGAGCTATTCTAAATTGTTGCTCCATTATACGTATCCGGTATCTCTACTCAGAGCTATCCGGATAGGCGTTAAGCTTGCATCGACGTAACTCTTTACGTCGAACTCTTTATCACCTCCATAACCGAGAAACATATCCTTATTCCTCTAAGGATAATTTAGACCGCTATCTGGTGATCTACTCCTAGATCACCTTTGTACCCTCTTGCCAGACATGTGGCAAGGCACACATCAGGTGCGGTACTCAGCATGGCATACCGTATAGAGCCTATGACAAAAGCATAGGGGACGACCTTCGTCCTTCCTCTTTCTTCTGCCGTGATCGAGCTTTAAGTCTTAACTTCATACCTTACAACTCAGGCAAGAACTCCTTCTTTGACTGATCCATCTTGAACACCTTCAAGATCATGTCAAGGTATGTGCTCATTTGAAAGTACCATTAAGCGTTTTGATCTATCCTTATAGATCTTGATGCTCAATGTTCAAGTAGCTTAATCCAGGCTTTCCATTGAAAAACACTTTCCAAATAACCCTATATGCTTTCCAGAAATTCTACGTCATTTCTGATCAACAATATGTCAACAACATATATTCATCAGAAATTCTATAGTGCTCCCACTCACTTCTTTGGAAATACAAGTTTCTCATAAACTTTGTATACACCCAAAATCTTTGATCATCTCATCAAAGCATACATTCCAACTCCGAGATGCTTACTCCAGTCCTTAGAAGGATTGCTGGAGCTTTGCACACTTATTAGCATCTTTCAGGATTGACAAAACCTTCCGGTTGTATCACATACAACCTTTCCTCAAGAAAATCATCGAGGAAACAATGTTTTGACATCCTATCTGCAAGATTTCATAAATAATGCAGCAATCAATAATATAATTCCAACAGACTCTTAGCATCGCTACGAGTGAGAAAGTCTCATCGTAGTCAACTCCTTGAACTTGTCGGAAAACATCTCAACGACAAGTCGAGCTTTCTTAATGGTGATACTTACCATCATTGTCCGTCTTCCTTTTAAAATCCATACGTACCTAACAGCCTTACGACCATCAAGTAGTTCTTCCAAAGTCTACACTTTGTTTTTAAATATGGATCCTCTCTCGGATTATGTGGCCTCGAGCCATTTTGGAATCCAGGCCCACCATCGCTTCTCCATAGCTCGTAGGTTCATTGTTGTCTAGCAACATGACTTCCAAGACAGGATTACGTACCATTCTGAAGTAGTACGCATCCTTGTCATCCCACGAGGTTTGGTAGTGACTTGATCTGAAGTTTCATGATCACTATCATAAGCTTCCACTTCAATTGGTGTAGGTGCCACAGGAGCAACTCCCTATGCCCTGCCACACACTAGTTGAAGAGACGGTTCAATAACCTCATCAAGTCTCCACCATCCTCCCACTCAATTCTTTCGAGAGAAACTTTTTCCTCGAGAAAGGACCCGATTCTAGAAACAATCCCTTATCGCTTTAGGATCTGAGACAGGAGGTATACCCAACTGTTTTGGGTGTCCTATGAAGATGCATTTATCCGCTTTGGGTTCGAGCTTATCAGCCTGAAACTTTTTCACATAAGCGTCGCAGCCCCAAACTTTTAAGAAATGACAGCTTAGGTTTCTCTAAACCATAGTTCATACGGTGTCATCTCATCGGAATTACGTGGTGCCCTATTTAAAGTGAATGTGGTTGTCTCTAATGCCTAACCCATAAACTATCGTGGTAATTCGATAAGAGACATCATGGTATGCATCATATCCAATAGGGTGCAGTTATGATGTTCGGACACACCATCACACTATAGTGTTCCAGGTTGAATTAGTTGTGAAACAATTTCCACAATGTCTTAATTATGTGCCAAACTCGTAATTCAGATATTCATCTCTATGATCATATCATAGATATTTTATCCTCTTGTCACGACGATCTTTCAACTTCACCCTGAACCTTTCAATAATTCAGACTCGTGATTCATCAAGTAAATATACTCAACATCTACTCAAATCATCTGTGAAGTAAGAACATAACGATATCCACTACACGCCTCAGCACTCATTGGACTGCACACATCAAAATGTATTACTTCCAACAAGTTGCTTTCTAGTTCCATTTTACTAAAAATGAGGCTTTCAGTCATCTTGCCCGTGTGGTATGATTTGCATGTGTCAAGTGATTCAAAATCAAGTGAGTCCAAACGGTCCATTTGCATGGAGTTTTTTCATGCATATACACCAATAGACATGGTTCGCATGTCTCAAACTTTTCAAAAACGAGTGAGCCCAAAGATCCATCAACATGGAGCTTCTTCATGCGTTTTATACCGATATGACTTACGTGCAATGCCACAAGTAGGTGGTACTATCATTACTATCTTATATCTTTTGGCATGAACATGTGTATCACTACGATCGAGATTCATTCATTTTAGGTGCAAGACCATTGAAGGTATTATTCAAATAAATAGAGTAACCATTATTCTCCTTAAATGAATAACTGTATTGCGATAGACATAATCCAATCATGTCTATGCTCAACGCAAACACCAATCTCGATGGTAGAGGGAGCGTGCGATGCTTGATCACATCAAGCTTGGGAAAAACTTCCAACACATATCGCCAGCTCACCTTTAGCTAGTCTCCGTTTACTCCGCAGCCTTTTATTTCGAGTTTACTAACACTTAGCAACCGAACCGGTATCTAATACCATGGTGCTACTAGGAGTACTAGTAAAGTACACATTAACACAATGTATATCCAATATACTTCTATCAACCTTGCCAGCCTTCTAATCTACCAAGTATCTAGGGTAATTCTGCTCCAGTGGTTGTTCCCCTTATTACAGAACCACTTAGTCTCGGGTTTGGGTTCAACTTTGGGTTTCTTCACTAGAGCAGCAGCTGAATTGCCGTTTCATGAAGTATCCCTTCTTGCCCTTGCCCTTCTTGAAACTAGTGGTTTCACCAACCATCAACAATTGATGCTCCTTCTTGATTTCTACTTTTGTGGTGTCAAACATCGCGAATATCTCAAGGATCATCATATATGTCCCCGATATATTATAGTTCATCACGAAGCTCTAGCAGCTTGGTGGTAATGACTTCGGAGAAACACCACTATCTCATCTGGAAGATCAACTCCCACTCGATTCAAATGATTGTTGTACTCAGACAATCTGAGCACAATCTCAACAATTGAGCTTTTCTCCCTTAGTTTGCAGGCTAAGAAAATCGTCGGAGGTCTTATACCTCTTGACGTGGGCACGAGCCGGAAATCCCAATTTCAGCCCTCAAAACATCTCATATGTTTCGCAATGTTTCAAAACGTCTTCGGTACCTCAACTCTAAACCGTTTAACTGAACTATCACGTAGTTATCAAAATGTGTATGTCAGATGTTCGCAACATCCACAGACGACATTCGAGGTTCAGCACACTGAGCGGTGCATTAAGGACATAAGCCTTCTATGAAGCAATGAGGACAATCCTCAGTTTACGGACCTAGTCCGCATAATTGCTACTATCATCTTTCAACTAAATTTTCTCTAGGAACATATCTAAACAGTAGAACTGAAGCGCGAGCTACGACATAATTTGCGAAGACCTTTTGACTATGTTCAGGATAATTAAGTTCATCTTATGACCTCCCACTCAGATAGACATCCCTCTAGTCATCTAAGTGATTACATGATCCGAGTCAACTAGGCCGTGTCCGATCATCACGTGAGACGGACTAGTCATCATCGGTGAACATCTTCATGTTGATCGTATCTATCATACGACTCATGCTCGACCTTTCGGTCTCTTGTGTTCCGAGGCCATGTCTGTACATGCTAGGCTCGTCAAGTCAACCTAAGTGTTTCGCATGTGTAAATCTGTCTTACACCCGTTGTATGTGAATGTTAGAATGTATCACACTCGATCATCACGTGGTGCTTCGAAACGACGAACTTTCGCAACGGTGCATAGTTAGGGGGGACACTTTCTTGAAATTTTAATGAGGGATCATCTTATTTAAGCTACCGTCGTTCTAAGCAAATAAGATGCAAAAACATGATAAACATCATATGCAATCAAATTGTGACATGATATGGCATCATTACTTTGCTCCTTTTGATCTCCATCTTCGGGGCTCCATGATCATCATCGTCACCGGCATGACACCATGATCTCCATCATCATGATCTCCATCATCGTGTCTTCATGAAGTTGTCTCGCCAACCATTACTTCTACTACTACATCTAACGGTTAGCAATAAAGTAAAGTAATTACATGACGTTTCTCAATGACACGCGGGTCATACAAAAAATAAAGACAACTCCTATGGCTCCTGCCGGTTGCCATACTCATCGACATGCAAGTCGTGATTCCTATTACAAGAACATGATCTCATACATCACATATATATCATTCATCACATCATTTGGCCATATCACATCACAAAACACTTGCTGCAAAAACAAGTTAGACGTCCTCTAATTGTTGTTGCAAGTTTTTTACGTGGCTGCTATAGGTTTCTAGCAAGAACGTTTCTTACCTATGCCAAAACCAGAACATGAATTGCCAACTTCTATTTACCCTTCATAAGGACCCTGTTCATCAAATCCGATCCGACTAAAGTGGGAGAGACAGACACCCGCCAGCCACCTTATGCAACTAGTGCATGTCAGTCGGTGGAACCGGCACGTAAGCGTACGTGTAAGGTCGGTCCGGGCCGCTTCATCTCACGATGCCGCCGAATCAAGATAAGACTAGTAACGGCAAGATAATTGACAATATCGACGCCCACAACTACTTTGTGTTCTACTCGTGCATAGTAACTACGCATAGACCTAGCTCTGATACCACTGTTGGGGAACGTAGCAGAAATTCAAAATTTTCTACGAATCACCAAGATCAATCTATGGAGTAATCTAGCAACGAGGGAAGGAGAGTGCATCTACATACCCTTGTAGATCGCTAAGCGGAAGCATTCAAGTGAACGGGGTTGATGGAGTCGTACTCGTCGTGATCCAAATCACCGATGATCCTAGTGCCGAACGGACGGCACATCCGTGTTCAACACACGTACAGCCCGGTGACGTCTCCTACGCCTTGATCCAGCAAGGGGAGAAGGAGAGGTTGGGGAAGACTCCATCCAGCAGCAGCACGACGGCGTGGTGGTGGTGGAGGAGCGTGGTACTCCAGCAGGGCTTCGCCAAGCACCGCAAGAGACGAGGAGGGAGAGGGGTAGGGCTGCGCCAAGAAGGAGATTGAATCGTGTGTCTCTGGCAGCCCAAAACCTCAAGTATATATAGGGGAAGGGGAGGGGTTGTGCCCCCACCTAGGTTTCCACCCCTAGGGGTGGCGGCCAGCCCTAGATCCCATCTAGGGGGGCGGCCAAGGGGGGAGACACGGGGGCGCACCACTAGGTGGGCCTTAGGCCCATCTGAGCCTAGGGTTTGCCCCCTTCCACTCTCCCTTGCGCCTTGGGCCTTGGTGGGGGGCGCACCAGCCCACCTGGGGCTGGTCCCCTCCCACACTTGGCCCATGCAGCCCTCTGGGGCTGGTGGCCCCACTTGGTGGACCACCGGGACCCTCCCGGTGGTCCCGGTACATTACCGATAAAATCCGAAACTTTTTCGGCGACCAAAACAGGACTTCCCATATATAAATATTTACCTCCGGACCATTCCGGAACTCCTCGTGACGTCCGGGATCTCATCCGGGACTCCGAACAACATTCGGTAACCACGTATATCTATTCCCTATAACCCTAGCGTCATCGAACCTTAAGTGTGTAGACCCTACGGGTTCGGGAACCATGCAGACATGACCGAGATAACTCTCCGGTCAATAACCAACAGCGGGATCTGGATACCCATGTTGGCTCCCACATGTTCCACGATGATCTCATCGGATGAACCACGATGTCAAGGACTTAATCAATCTCGTATACAATTCCCTTTGTCTAGCGGTACGATACTTGCCCGAGATTCGATCGTCGGTATCCCAATAGCTTTAGCATACGAACTACATGATCTTGTGCTAGGCTTAGGATTGGGTCTTGTCCATCACATCATTCTCCTAATGATGTGATCCCGTTATCAACGACATCCAATGTCCATGGTCAGGAAACCGTAACCATCTATTGATCAACGAGCCAGTCAACTAGAGGCTTACTAGGGACATGGTGTTGTCTATGTATCCACACATGTATCTGAGTTTCCTATCAATACAATTCTAGCATGAATAATAAACGATTATCATGAACAAGGAAATATAATAATAACCAATTTATTATTGCCTTTAGGGCATATTTCCAACAAGTGGATGATTAGTGCTTTTTGCAAGAGGTTTAGTGAAAAAGCAGTGGTTTTTGCAACGGATTAGTGACTTGGTGGTTTTCTGTAAACCTAGCCGCAAATGTAGTAATTTTGTGCAATTGACTCGGTGCAAAGCGGGATGGACAAAACTGCTTGAGCGGATGTAGGCAGGAAGACTTGGAAGATCCTCACCCGATCCCACTTCATCGACGGCAGAATAAGCTCATTGGCCAACTTAGGTGGATCAAGTGCCAGCGTTGTTTTTCTTTAAGAAGAGCCAGCTATGTTTATTTAGGTATGTATATATAGTGGGGCCCTTATTTGAGATGGGCCTCAGGCCGCCGCACCTTTTGCCATGGCGGCCTAGGGCCGGAGAGAGAGA
Source organism: Triticum aestivum (assembly GCF_018294505.1). NCBI lineage: Eukaryota > Viridiplantae > Streptophyta > Magnoliopsida > Poales > Poaceae > Triticum > Triticum aestivum. The sequence continues at coordinate 457,305,325 of NC_057809.1, forward strand.
GAGAGAGTAATTTTGCCGGTTTGTTGGTTCCCATCGCGCAGCAAGAGAGAGACCTTGCCTGGCAATTGCACCGCGGCAAAGGCGTCGGCCGATGGAGGTCAGGTGTCTGGGTTCGCAAAGCTACTCGTAAACACGTATGTGCATCGGTAGCTCCAGAGTCCCGGAGAAGGCGGATTGCTGGCATCGATCTCAGCTCCAAGGAAGACACGACGACTTTGGGCATAAGCGATGTTACAGATTCGTCTGTCCATGCGTTCAAAGCAATGCCGCTGTTTTCTAATCTAATGTTTTCATAATAGATAAACATAAAACCTAACAGCGTGACAAGTAGTCCCTTCTTTCCTGCAACCCCGATAGAGGCCTCTCCTCAACAGGGATTGGCACCAGCTCGTTACAACCCAGGCGGCGGTGTGACAGGCTGACGCGGATGCTGAGACATTCTCGAAAACAAAATGTGGGTGCTGTGCTGAGGTGATTTGGCGAGCGTATGTGTCGATCGACTTGTGTTTTTTACCCTGCAAGTTCCGATCGTGTATCCCTGTCTCTGCCTGTCTATTCACTTCGTTCGAACCTAGGGCATGTAACCACTTACTATCAGTTATTATCACCGGTCTTATGATAGCTCAGCCTTGTATAGGGACTGTGCCGTCGTAAAAATAATATGGTCACTGGAGGACCACGGCCAGGCGGTGATATTTTACTATGATGATTAGTTAATAAAACTTAAAAGCAGAGAGCACTGCCGTTAAGCAAGCGAACGCGTGGGTGCCTGAATGGTGATCTGGTCTGAACGTGGATGCTTGAACGGCGGTCTGATCCGAGAGTACTAGCTGCACTGCGCTACCTAAGATTGCATGCATGCATGCATGACCACGATGACTCAAGAAACGGAGACATCTATGCAGCAGATAAGTTTGGAATGTACGCACGTAACTCGCATGAACGAAACCGCGTGGCCCGACCCTGGCGGAAGAGCTGGATTGCATGAGGACGTGGTGTTGTGTGGTGTAAGAGTGGTTGGGTCCAATGGCTGACATCAAGCAAGCAAAGGAAAAGGGGACCTGGCACTCTGTGCCGTGCCGCGCGTGTCTGGACGCTCGGCCGGCCGGCACGCACGCACGCACGGCTTGATCCACATCACGGGTCGAGTCGACCCAGCGAGATGGATCGAGGCTTACGCATAGGCGTCCAAAGAGAGAGGGGTTCCGGATTTCGTCGTTGCCGCGGGACCGGGACGGGGTCCAAAACGCGAGAAAATCCGGTGGCTCGCCGCGCCGCTCGGGGCCCGGTGGCCCGGCGCGGCCTGCGCTAAATTGGCGTCAACCCGAACCGCAAATGGGGTTCGGTTCTTCTCGGTGCCTAGTCCATCCGTCTTTTTAGAATACGCAAATTGCGTACCATATTTTTATAGAAGGGAGAAAATTTGATTACCAGAGGCCGATAGTAGTGCGGACACGACCATTAGCCCACCCACACCATTACAAGAGAATAAGCTATACTCTCACGAATCTTTGTAAACCACCTACTCCGCCTCTAGCAAGTTTCCATTCCTTAATCTCCTCAAGAATGCTGCTCGTCAGGGCCTGCGCATCTAACTGTTGTTCTCTCCGATTGAAGACACGGGCGTTCCGCTGCTTCCACATGGACCACGTGGCACAGATAACCAAAGTGTCAAACCCACGCCTCTCCTCCTTTTGGAAGGCTTGTCTCTGCGCCATCCACCATTCCAGAAAGCGATCTTGGGGTGTCGTGACCGCGGTAGGCAGGTTCAGAACATCAAAGCAGCGATGCCAGGTCTCATGGGCATAGACACATTGTGCAAGGATATGATCAACATTATCCACCTCCTGGAGACATGTGTAGCATGCGAAAGGTTCGTCCTGAAGGCCATGCCTGGCACGACGATCCGAAGTCCAGATTCTCTTTTGCGTGGCCAACCAAGAGAAAATTTTGCACTTGAGTGGAGCCCAACTCCTCCAAATGGCTTTGTCCTGGGGGAAAGAGACCAAGCCGTGGCAAAGAGTGGCATAGGTGGACTGCGCTGAATAAGCTTGTGAGGCAGCACAGGGCCAAGAAAACACGTCCTCCACGTCGAGGTCTCGCTGCACCGTGGAGATGGCCAGCCATAGATGCATGACTTGTAGAAGCACTTGGAAGGAGTTGCTATCCGGGATGTCCAAAACCCATCTCTCATCCACAGTGGCCTGCTGCAGAGTTCTCTGATTTATCGTCCGAGTGTCGATTAGGGCATGAACCATGGGTGCAATGTCCTTGACCGCAAAGCCATGGATCCATCGATCTCTCCAGAAAAGTACTTTATCTCCTCTCCCAACAGAGATATGCATCAGGCTATCGAAAATTGCTCTAGCATCATCATCCACAAAAAGAGAGCCCTTGCCATGGCCTGTTCGGATCTGTGCGTCGGAGCCACTCCCACCGAACCCTAAGGGCAAGCCCTTGCCGGTGCAAATCCTTGACTCCCAGCCCACCAAACTTCAAGGGACGGCATATAGAGTTCCATGCCACCAAGCATTGGCCACCATTGACTTTATCTTTGCCAGCCCAAAAGAAGGCCCGCATCCTGATGGGGTCATGTACCTAGGGTAGGGTCACTGACCTGATCTAAGTACCCTGCCCAAAGACACCCTTAGAAGAGGTCACCTTCCAGTCGACCAACGAGGGACTCACTCGACTGACTTGAAGGACTCGACCACGAAGACTCACTCGACCACCAGAAGGTCAGGAGGCACTCTGCACTGCAACGGCCTGTAATTAAGTAGACTTTATGATAGTAAAGACACTTTATGTGGGGCGTTACCAGTAACGCCCCAGACTTAACTCACCTTAAACCCTCTCCTACGTGGGCTGGCTGGGGTCCTGGCGCACTCTATATAAGCCACCCCCCTCCACAGGTAGAGGGGTTCGGCACCCTGTAACTCATATACATATAATCCACTCGACCGCCTCTGGGCTCCGAGACGTAGGGCTTTTACTTCTTCCGAGAAGGGCCTGAACTCGTACATCCCCTGTGTTTACAACCTCTCCATAGCTAGGACCTTGCCTCTCCATACCTACCCCCACTCTACTGTCAGGCTTAGAACCACGACAGTTGGCGCCCACCGTGGGGCAGGTGTTTTAGCGATTTTGTGGGGAAGTTGCGATTCTTCCGAGTACTTTCATCATGGTGGCTGCTGGAGTTTTGGTCGAGGGTCGAGAGATCCGTCTCGGCGCTCTCATCTTCATCGCCGACGACTCCGCCTGGCTCCAGGAGGCTCCACTCGACGTTGATGCGCTCCCCGTCCGCGGTGCGACGCATTTTCGCGCATGTGTCCGCGGCGTTCTGCTGCGGCAACCGTCGACCCCGTATCGGTCGACATCCCCATCGACCACCTTCCCGGTCTCCCGCCAGCGCAAGCGCTCGGGCCGGTCGAGGATTCAGCGGTGGGTGAGGCACGCGGTGGCTCGCCAAATGGCCACCACCCAAGTTGCAGCAATCGAGCCCGACGAATCTCTCTACGGCCTGTTCGATCTGTCGACTGGCTCCGTAGAGACCGCATCCGAGTGCGATAGCAGTGATCCAGCGGCGGAAATCCTGATGGTCGACGGGCCCCGCAGTCCCCCTGGCTTCGCCCGTGATGGTGGAGCAGGCGACGGAGGCGACCCCGCACGAGATCACGAAGAGTACCAGCCCGAGCCACTCGACTCTCTGCAAAGAGAAGAACTTCGCCGCAGGAACGTGGATGTCCTGCGTACTCCCATCGCAGGAGAAACCCCCGAGGCTCGCGCCTTGGAGGAGGCACGTTTGGCCAATTTGGCCGAACGCACTCGACTGGAGAATCTTCAGCGAGCACTCGACGAGCGTGCGCGGCAACGAGTTCCCGACACCAGTCGACGTCAACTCTTCCCGCCGACTCAGGTATATCGAACCCCAATCCAGAATTTAGCAGCTGCGACCCGTATAGCAGAGTCCATCCAGCCCTCTCAGTCGGAAGCTGGCAGAGGCTTGATGCAGATCAGGGATCTGCTCCGGGCAGCAGGAGACCAGAATTCGGCCGTGTCGCAGTCGCGCAACAGAATTCACAGTCGATCCGTCGCTGCGAATACGGTTCAGTCGGCTCACAGTCCCAGATCGCCTCCGCGGCGTGAAGGGCGCGAGAATCGGCGAGACCAATATGGTGACCGACTCGACCGAGATGATAGGCGTCGAGTGCCCAATTCCCCTCCGAGGGGTGGGTCTTACGCTCCTCGGCAGCAAGATGACAGACGTCAGTTCAGTACGGGGCGAAGAGTTCCAGTCGACCCCAGAGAACCAGGCTTCGACGCGCGATCCATTATCGTGCAAGGTTTGGTCGACCGGAACAGAGCCCATCGAGGCGGACTCGACAGAGATGCGCCCACAAGCAGTCGAGTGCATGTTTCTGGTCCTGAATGTTTCAGCAGAGCTATCAGAGCCGCAGTTATCCCTCCCAATTTCAGGTTGGCAACAGGAGTCAGCAAGTTCACTGGTGAGTCTAAGCCTGAAACTTGGCTTGAGGACTACCGAGTGGCAGTTCAGATTGGTGGTGGGAACGACGAGGTGGCCATGAAGCATTTGCCCCTCATGCTGGAAGGTTCTGCCAGGGCATGGTTGACTCAATTACCTCCTAGCAGCATTTACACTTGGGAAGATCTGTCCCGAGTGTTCATCAGAACGTTTGAAGGAACTTGCAAGCGACCAGCTGGACTGACAGAGTTGCAAGTCTGCGTGCAGAAGACCAATGAGACTCTCAGAGAGTATATTCAGAGATGGATCACTTTGCACCATACTGTGGAGAATGTGTCTGATCATCAGGCAGTCTGCGCCTTTAAAGATGGCGTCAAGAACAGAGAATTGAGTTTGAAGTTTGGTCGAACCGGTGACATGACCTTGAGTCGGATGATGGAGATTGCTACCAAGTACGCCAACGGCGAAGAAGAAGACCGACTCCGAAGCGGCAAGCACAAGCCGAGTCAGTCGGAAAAAGGAAACACCAGTCGGAAACAGAAGCGGAAGGCTGAACCGGCAGCTCCTGGAGAGGCTCTGGCCGTGACTCAGGGAAAGTTTAAAGGGAAACCAAAAGGATCCTGGAACCCTAAGAAGGTGAAGGATAAAGAAGGGAACGACGTGATGGATATGCCGTGTCACATCCACACGAAGAAAGACGAAGAGGGGAATATCATCTACCCGAAGCATACCACTCGCCAATGTCGACTCCTGATCCAGCAGTTTCAGGGAAAACAGTCTAAGGACAAGGAGAAGGAGTCGGACAAGGCCGAAGACAAGGAGGACAGTGAGGAAGGATATCCGCATATCAACTCCACTCTGATGATCTTTGCAGATGTGGAAAGCAAGAGTCGATTGAAAGTCATTAACCGAGAAGTGAACATGGTTGCCCCAGCAAAAGCAAATTATCTGAAATGGTCCCAAATACCCATCACATTCGACCAATCTGATCACCCGACTCATATTGCCACCCCTGGGAGGCAAGCTTTGGTGGTCGATCCAGTTGTCGAAGGCACTCGACTGACAAAAGTGCTGATGGACGGTGGAAGCGGGCTGAATTTGTTGTATGCAGACACACTGAAAGGAATGGGCATTCCGATGTCCCGACTGAGCACCAGTAACATGAGCTTTCATGGAGTTATACCAGGAAAGAAAGCCGAGTCACTCGGCCAAATAGCTCTGGACGTGGTGTTTGGTGATTCGAAACATTTTCGCAAAGAAAGTTGACGTTTGAGGTCGTGGATTTTCAGAGTGCATATCATGCCATTTTGGGGAGACCAGCTTACGCACGGTTCATGGCTCGACCGTGTTACGTGTACCTCAAATTGAAGATGCCCGGCCCCAAAGGAGTGATCACTGTCACCGGTGATCGGAAAAAGGCAGAAGAGTGCTTCCAGAAAGGGCTCAAAGATTGCTGATTCCCAGGTGACAGCGGTCGAGTTCGAAGAATACAAGCAAAACGCAGATCCGAGTGACTTGCTGCGATCCAAGAAACCCGCCACAGAGTCTGCATTTCAGTCGTCCGGTGAGACGAAGCCTGTTCACATTCACCCGACCGACCCCGATGCAGCTCCGACCCACATCTCCACAACACTCGACCCGAAATAGGAAGAAGCGCTCATCCAGTTCCTCTGTGAGAACTGGGACATTTTTGCATGGAAGCCCGCTGACATGCCAGGTGTTCCCAGGGGACTGGCTGAGCATCGCCTAAGAGTCGACTCATCTGCAAAACCAGTCAAAGAGCATCTTCGGCGGTCCGCCGTCCAGAAGAGAAAAGCCATTGGTGAGGAAGTGGCTCGACTGTTGGCGGCAGGATTTATCCGAGAGATATACCACTCCGAGTGGCTCGCTAATGTCGTCATGGTTCCTAAGAAGGACAAATCACTCCGAATGTGCATTGATTTCAAGCACATCAACCGGGCCTGCCCGAAAGATCATTTTCCTCTCCCTCGCATAGATCAAATTGTTGACTCGACCGCGGGATGCGAGAGACTGTCTTTTCTAGACGCCTACTCCGGGTACCACCAGATCCGTCTGTACGGACCCGACGAGATAAAAACAGCTTTCATCACTCCATTCGGGTGCTTCTGCTATATCACCATGCCATTCGGCCTCAAGAATGCCGGAGCCACATTTATGCGAATGATTCAGAAGTGTCTACTCACTCAAATCAGTCGGAATGTGGAAGCATATATGGATGATATCGTTGTCAAGTCACGAAAAGGTTCCGACCTGCTCGCTGATCTCGCCGAAACATTTGCCAACCTCAGAAGGTATGATATCAAGCTCAATCCATCAAAGTGCACATTTGGAGTTCCTGGTGGCAAGTTACTCGGTTTTCTCGTTTCCGAACGAGGAATCGACGCTAATCCAGAGAAGATCGGCACTATTCTCCGAATGAAACGCCCTGTGCGAGTGCACGATGTCCAGAAGCTTACTGGATGCTTGGCCGCATTAAGTCGATTCATCTCACGACTCGGTGAAAAGGCATTGCCTCTTTACCGACTGATGAAGAAGGCAGACAAGTTCGAGTGGACTCCAGAAGCTGATGCAGCGTTTGCCGAGCTAAAAGCTCTGCTCTCCACCCAGCCGGTGCTTGCTGCTCCAATCAGCAAAGAGCCTCTGTTGCTCTATATCGCAGCCACAGGACAAGTCGTCAGTACTGTGCTTACGGTCGAGCGGGAAGAAGAAGGAAAAGCTCTCAAAGTTCAGCGCCCAGTGTATTATTTGTCTGAAGTCTTGACTCCATCCAAGCAGAGATATCCTCATTATCAGAAGCTTGTGTATGGAATATACATGACCACAAAGAAGGTTGCTCATTATTTCTCTGATCATTCCATCACAGTCGTCAGCGACGCTCCACTATCAGAGATTTTGCACAACAGAGATGCAACTGGTCGAGTGGCCAAATGGGCGATTGAACTTCTTCCCCTTGATATCAAGTTTGAGGCAAAGAAAGCCATTAAGTCCCAGGCAATAGCAGATTTCCTCGCCGAGTGGATTGAACAGCAGCAGCCGACTGAAGTTCACTCGGAGCATTGGACCATGTTCTTTGATGGCTCTAAGATGTTGAATGGTTCCGGTGCTGGGGTTGTCCTGGTTTCCCCCAGAGGAGATAAGCTCAGATATGTGCTCCAGATTCACTTTGATTCCTCCAACAATGAGGCAGAATATGAGGCCCTCTTATATGGGTTGCGCATGGCCATTTCACTCGGCGTCCGTCGCCTGATGGTCTATGGCGACTCGGATTTAGTGGTCAACCAAGTGATGAAGGAGTGGGACGTGAGAAGCCCAGCCATGACTGGATACTGCAGTGCAGTGAGGAAGCTGGAAAAGAAGTTCGAGGGGTTGGAGCTCCATCATATACCCCGACTGAAAAATCAAGCAGCTGATGATCTAGCAAAGATAGGTTCCAAGAGAGAAGCCATTCCGAGTGGTGTGTTCTTGGAGCATATACACACTCCGTCAGTCAAAGAAGATCCTTTCACCGAAGAAGCTCCACAGCCCAAGAGTGCCACAGATCCGACTGAGGTTGAAGTCCCAGCAGTGGTCGACTTGGTCATGGAGATCTTGGTGGTCATTCCCGATTGGACGGTTCCATATATCGCGTATATCCTGAGAAAAGAGCTTCCGGAGGATGAGGAAGAGGCTCGACAGATCGTCCGCCGATCTAAGGCCTTTACCGTAATCAAAGGACAGTTATACAGAGAAAGCGCGACTGGAGTCGGTCAGAAGTGCATAACGCCGGAAGAAGGTCGAATCATCCTTAATGATATTCACTCGGGGACTGTGGTCATCACGCGTCCTCTCGGACCATCATGGCCAAAGCATACCGAGCCGGATTTTACTGGCCAAAGGCGAATGAGATGGCAAAGGAGATAGTGGATAAGTGCGAGGGATGTCAGTTTTACTCGAATATGTCGCACAAGCCTGCATCAGCCCTGAAGACCATTCCACTCGTCTGGCCTTTCGCAGTATGGGGGTTGGACATGGTCGGTCCTTTGAGAACAGGGCGAAGTGGCTTCACGCATGTACTGGTGGCAGTCGACAAGTTCACCAAGTGGATTGAGGCTAAACCAATCAAGAACCTTGACGCCGGTACTGCTGTTAGCTTCATCAGGGAACTAATATTCAGATATGGAGTCCCGCACAGCATCATTACGGATAATGGGTCGAACTTTGACTCGGAGGAATTCAGAGATTTCTGTAACTCTCAAGGCACACGGGTCGACTACGCTTCAGTCGCCCATCCGCAGTCGAATGGACAAGCAGAGCGAGCCAATGGCCTGATTCTCAAGGGATTGAAACCCCGACTGATGCGTGATCTCAAGCATGCAGCTGGAGCTTGGGTCGACGAACTTCCCTCAGTGCTTTGGGGACTGCGGACCACACCTAATCGGTCGACCGGAAGAACTCCATTCTTCTTGGTCTACGGAGCTGAAGCAGTCTTGCCGAGTGATCTTCTCCACAATGCTCCTCGAGTTGAAATCTACAACGAAGCAGAAGCTGAACAAGCGCGGCAGGACGCAGTCGACCTTTTAGAGGAAGAAAGGGAGATGGCTCTGATCCGGTCGACCATCTACCAACAAGATTTGCGTCGTTTCCACGCCAGAAATGTGAGAGGTCGAGCCTTCCAGGAAGGAGATTTGGTTCTCCGAGTGGATCAGCACAAACCACACAAGCTTGCTCCTTCTTGGGAAGGTCCCTTCATCGTCACCAAGGTTCTCCACAACGGGGCGTACCGTCTTTACAACGTCGAGCATAATATCGACGAGCCCCGAGCTTGGAACGCGGAACTACTCCGCCCATTTTACACTTAAGTTTTATCACTCGGATGAGTTGCAATAAAGTACTTATGTAGTTCATGGACCTCAAAATAATAGTGTCATAGTTCTTCCATAATTTTTGTCACTTTTTATTTTGTCCAATAAAATTCCCCCTCAGTGGGTGACTTAGCCGCGAATCCGTTCCGCCTAAGTTATAAAAATCCTACCGAGTGGTAAGCCAGACTTCCACTCGGGGGCTTAGCTGCAGCCCTGTGCTCGCCTAAGTTATCAAAATCCTTCCGAGTGAAGAGCAAACCTCTCACTCGGGGGCTTAGCTGCAGCTCTGTGCTCGCCTAAGTTATCAAAATCCTTCCGAGTGAAGAGCAAACCTCTCACTCGGGGGCTTAGCTGCAGCCCTGTGCTCGCCTAAGTAATCAAAAATCCTACCGAGTGAAGAGCAAACCTCTCACTTGGGGGCTTAGCTGCAGTCCAAGTACTCGCCTAAGTTATAAAAAATCCTACCGAGTGGTAAGCCAGACTTCCACTCGGAGGCTTAGCTGCAGTCCAAGTACTCGCCTAAGTTATAAAAATCCTACCGAGTGGTAAGCCAGACTTCCACTCGGGGGCTTAGCTGCAGTCCAAGTACTCGCCTAAGTTATAAAAAATCCTACCGAGTGGTAAGCCAAACTTCCACTCGGAGGCTTAGCTGCAGTCCAAGTACTCGCCTAAGTTATAAAAATCCTACCGAGTGGTAAGCCAGACTTCCACTCGGAGGCTTAGCTGCAGTCCAAGTACTCGCCTAAGTAATCAAAAATCCTACCGAGTGAAGAGCAAACCTCTCACTCGGAGGCTTAGCTGCAGTCCAAGTACTCGCCTAAGTTATCAAAAATCCTACCGAGTGAAGAGCAAACCTCTCACTCGGGGGCTTAGCTGCAGTCCAAGTACTCGCCTAAGTTATAAAAATCCTACCGAGTGGTAAGCCAGACTTCCACTCGGAGGCTTAGCCGCAGCCCAGTGCTCGCCTAAGTGGACTAAGGAATAAGTCGATTGCAATAAAGGCGCCCTGCTTTGAACCTGCAAAAGACATTTCGAGCCAAAAGCAATCATATTCAAGCACCAAATTCAAGTTCGAATCGATATCTAAAGGAACCGAAAGTGCTCAGGCGCTAAGCCCGTTAAGGTTTATCGGTTACAATTCCACTCGGCATACCGAGGCAAATTTAAAGCGTCGAGCTTAGAAGAAGTTTTTTACCCCTCCTGCGGAGGGCTGGAAGGTGCAACAAACTCATCAAGATCAATTCCATCTGCGATCCGAGTGGCAGCCGCAAGGAAAGTTTCCATAAAGGACCTGAAGTCGTGTTTCTTGGTGTTGGCCACCCGGAGGGCCGCCAGCTTCTCTTCTCGCGCATCTTTGCAGTGGACTCGGGCCAGACACAGAGCAACATCTGCACCGCACCGAGCCGAGGACTTCTTCCACTCCTGCACTCGACCAGGGATCGTGTTCAAGCGAGCCATCAGCGACTCAAGGTCATTCTGAAGTGTCTCCCCGGGCCAGAGCGTCGAGTCGATGCGAGATGTGGCGACCTTCAGCCTTGCAAGATAGTCCACGGCAGCTGCAACACGGGACTCCAGTCGGAAAACATTCATGGCAACTTCGTCGTTCACCGGAGAATTGACGGGGTCGAGGTTTGGTTCCAGCCGGCTAGTTTCTTCTTCAAAGTTTTGACAAAATTCTGCAAGGACGATCACCGAGTCAAGGTGATGGTCGAATGGAAAAACCACGATTGGAAATGATTGCCGAGCATAGAGGTTTACCTTCAAGCATAAGAAACAGCTTCTTGGCAAGACCACTCAGGAAGGCCTCCAGATCATTTTTCTTCCCAGTCAACTTACTGACTTGGTCGGTCAGGGCAGCTTTATCAGTTTTCAGTCGACTGACTTCCTTGTTGGCAATCCCAAGAGCAGCTTTCAGATTGGTATTGTCTTGTTCAAGCTTGGTGACTGAAGCTAGCTTCTCGTCAGCGAGCTTGATCTTCTCAGCTAGTTCAAGGTCTTTTTTCTGTTGGGCCTCCCTTACCTTACCTGCAAGTTACAGCAAGATCAGATTTTGAAACAAACGAAGGGGAAGATCAGTCGTCAAGGTCTCACCAAACATACCTTCGGTCTCCTCCTTTGCCTTCGTCAGTTTCTCCTGAACCAGCTTCAATTCAGCTCGAGCTGAACGTGCTTGTTTTCCAGCTCAGAGTAGCGAGCCACAAGATCACAGGAGTTCTGCGAAGAACCAATCGACTAAATGTCAAATATAATTCACTTCCGAGTGAAAAAGGAAAAATCACACGTTTCTAAGACTACAGCCGAATACAAGCATTCGACCGTAGTCTCGGGGACTACACCCAGTGGGTGCACTCAGCGTGCCCCCACTAATCCTATCGAAGATAGAGTCGACCAGTCGACCTCAAAAAAAAAAGAGAGATGTATTCTTTAAGACTGTAATCGACTGCAAGCAGTCGACCACAGTCTCGGGGACTACACCCAGTGGGTGCACTCAGCGTGCCCCCACCGGTTTGCGAAATCCATTCGACATAGTCGAATGACGCAAAGACTTAAATTATAAAACCTAAAGCCGACTGCCAGCAGTCGACCTTAGCCTTGGGGACTACACCCAGTGGGTGCACTCAGCGTGCCCCCACTAATCCTATCGAAGACAGAGTCGACCAGTCGACCAGTTTGCGAAATCCAGTCGACATAGTCGAATGACGCAAAGACTGAAATTGTAAAGCCTAAGGCCGACTGCCAGTAGTCGACCTTAGCCTTGGGGACTACACCTAGCGGGTGCACTCAGCGTGCCCCCGCTAACACGGAGTCTAAGTCGACACACCCAGTGGGTGACTACTATAAATTCTGGAAAGAAAAGTTTTTGATAGCATATCCTAACAGAACAGGCGGTGGTCGACTGACCTGAACATTGCTTTGAAGGGCGGAACTGGCGTCGTAAGCTGCCTGGCTCGCATCCCGGATGGTCCTTAACTGCTCCATCATGATCCCTGCCTGGCGTATCGCCTCCTTCGCGGCACCAGCTTGGTCCTCTGGGACGTGGTGCGTCGTGAAGAGGGAGGTCTGCTGAGCACTCGTCAGTGGATCTGCGAAGGACACAGCATGTCGAGTGGTGTTCTCTTCCTCCGCAATCAGAGTCTCAGGCGCCGTCACATCCTGGGGCACCCTGCTGGCGGACGCTTTCCTACTCCTTCTGCGCTTCAGCGGTTCCTCATCCTCATCATCATCAGGGAGAGTGATAACAACATTGGGTGGAGCTACAGAGAAGAATCAGGATTAGAGATCATGAGTCAGTCGACTAAAAGCGGCGTCAAGAATATAGTACCTGGTTTTGAGGTTGCTGCATCCTCCATCTCATGGTCATCAGCCCGGGCTGAGGTCTCAGAAGTAGCAACACTGCAACTCCAAAGAATCGGTCGACTAACTTCAGCGTCAACCAGAGACAAAGTTCACACAAAATAAGAAGACTTAAGCAGCATGATTACCCTGATATGGTGGGGATGGACACCTTCATCTTCGGCAGGAGCTTGGTCGGCTTCGACGGAGCCGCCCGGGGCTGCTTCGGCGCCTTTTCAGTCGGCGTCGGAGAGGTGGTCCGAGGGCGCTTGGTCGACTGTGCAACGGTCGCAACCCCCTTGCCACGTTCAGTCGAAGGGTCGTGGACAAGCTTCGACCGCCTTTCTGAGCGCGGTGGTACGACCTCCTCCTCCTCTTCTTCCTCGTCTTCAGCGTCATCTTCATCACCGTCATCGTCGTCATCGTCATCATCATCCTCAGCAACGTCCGAGTCCCATTCCTCCTCCTGGCTCTCGCCCCCACTCGCCTCACCCTCCTCAGTCGGAGCCTGTGCTCCATTGGGCATCGAGTACAGCTCGGTGAGGGCCTGATAGACATCAAGACAAGGATCAATCGACCAATTGGCAGAATAAACAGAAATGAATATGACAAGAACACAGTGGAGAGCAGAGCAGGCATACCTTGTTTGGATCACTGTTGTGGTCGAGTGGAGGAATCCTTCTGGCTCCGCGTGGGTTATCCTTGTTTCCGGTAACGGCGGCCATCCATCTTTCCAGAGTGACATCGTCGACTGCTTCTGGATGGACTCGAGTCTCGTCTTCAGTCCCACAGTACAACCACATGCAGTGGCTCCGGAACTGAAGGGGCTGGATACGACGCCTAAGGAAAACCTCCAGGAGATCCATGCCCGTCACTCCCTCCCGAACCAACTGTACCACGCGCTCCATCAACATCTTCACGTCAGCTTTCTCCTCCGGAATCAACTTCAGAGAGGAGGGCTTGTTCACTCGGTCCATGGTAAACTGAGGGAGTCCACTCGACTGCCCCGGCGTCGACTGATCCTGGCAGTAGAACCAGGTCGACTGCCAGCCTCTGACTGACTCGGGAAAAGTCATGGCTGGGAAGGTGCTCTTATTCCTCACCTGGATCCCCAGGCCCCCACACATTTGGACGACTCGGGTTCTTTCGTCGCCTGGGCTCGCCTTCTTCACGGTCTGAGAGCGACACGTGAATATATGCTTGAACAAGCCCCAGTGCGGTCGACAGCCCAGAAAACCCTCACACATGGACACGAACGCGGCAAGATAGGCGATAGAATTTGGGGTAAAGTGGTGGAGCTGCGCTCCAAAGAAGTTCAAGAAACCACGGAAGAAAATACTCGGCGGCAAAGAAAATCCACGATCAACATGGGTGGCCAAGAGCACGCACTCACCCTCTTCTGGCTGGGGCTGCCACTCCTTCCCCGGAAGCCTCGCAGCTCCATGAGGGATCAGACCCTCATTGGCCATGTCGAGGAGATCTTTCTCCGTGATGGTCGACTGGATCCAATCTCCTTGGACCCAGCCCTTCGGCAGGCGGGATCTAGACGAAGACCCGCCGCGGCTGGTGGATCTCCCCTTCGCCTTCTCCGTCGCCGACGCCTTCTTCGCGCGTTCCAGTGCCGCCGTCTTCTCCTTGGCCATGGTTGCCGGTGAGACGCGCGAGGAGAAGTTGTGCGGAGGCGAGAGCGAGCGCGCTGGACGGAGACGAAGGGAGCAGAGAAAGAGAATGCTGAGGCACTGTACAAAAAACCCTCGCCGGGCGTATTTATAAGGTCCCTTCCGAGTGGATGACAGGTGGGCCCGGTCGATCTAATCATATCCAGGAACAGTTATGCAGGCGGGATACGTGGCGAAGAAAGCGGCGCGGGGATCGAGGCATCTATGTCCCGTCCCATCCGAACGCCGCGGTCCGCTCCACTTCGCGCGCTTCCCCAAATTTCACATCCCGCGGAATCCGCGAACGGTAGATCGGTCTGTCAGACGCGGGATTTCCTGCGATCCGTCGCTCGGAAATCGTCAAAGCCCGAAACATCACTCGACGAAAGAAGAGAATGGATCGAGTCGACTGAAGACAAGTTGCTCACTACCAACGAAGAGATTCTTTGGTCCAGAACAACGCACGACCAGTGTGCAAAAGTTAATCGGAAACAACATCAACTCCTTCCTCACTCGAAGCCTCAATCCATTCGGGGGCTAATGATGGGGTCATGTACCTAGGGTAGGGTCACTGACCTGATCTAAGTACCCTGCCCAAAGACACCCTTAGAAGAGGTCACCTTCCAGTCGACCAACGAGGGACTCACTCGACTGACTTGAAGGACTCGACCACGAAGACTCACTCGACCACCAGAAGGTCAAGAGGCACTCTGCACTGCAACGGCCTGTAATTAAGTAGACTTTATGATAGTAAAGACACTTTATGTGGGGCGTTACCAGTAACGCCCCAGACTTAACTCACCTTAAACCCTCTCCTATGTGGGTTGGCTGGGGTCCTGGCGCACTCTATATAAGCCACCCCCCTCCACAGGTAGAAGGGTTCGGCACCCTGTAACTTGTATACATATAATCCACTCGACCGCCTCTGGGCTCCGAGACGTAGGGATTTTACTTCTTCCGAGAAGGGCCTGAACTCGTACATCCCCTGTGTTTACAACCTCTCCATAGCTAGGACCTTGCCTCTCCATACCTACCCCCCACTCTACTGTCAGGCTTAGAACCACGACACATCCAACTATTAATGTCTTCCAGCACCCAAGCCGGGGCTTCAAGGATGAGCAGCTGGTGGATCGGCCTCGCCGCTATGACAGAGTTCACAAGAATCAGGCGCCCAAAACGCTGCATTAGGCCACGCTGCCATGCAGGGAGGAATTTTCTCACGAGATCGAGCAAGGGTTGCCAATCAGCCTTGGTGAGCTGCTTGATCGCGAGCTGGAGCCCGAGGTATCGGCACGGGAAGTTGGTCAGCGTGCACTGGAGGGTTGCCAGGATTCTCTCCTTGTCCTCCTGATCGCCATGAATGAGCGTGGCAGTAGATTTTCTGTAGTTGACCTGAGGCCCGAAGCCTCGCCAAAAATCTATAGCCCACATCTGATGAACTCGAGATCTTGCCTGAGAGGGTGTATGAAGAGGGCTACATCATCTGCGTATATGGAAAGACGCTGATGTGCCGAGATGCCCATGTAGCTTGTAATGATTCTCTCCTCAAGGTCTCTGGCGAAGATGGCTGTGAGGATATCCATAGCAATCACAAACAGGAGAGGCGAGACAGGGTCTCCCTGTCGCAGACCTTGGGCATGGTTGATGCGCCTACCTTGGTCACCATTGATCACAATTCTGGTGGAAGCTGATTGTAGTAGAATGATAATCCAGGAGATCCAACGATCACCGAATCCTTTGGCCTTGAGGACTTCGAAGAGAAAGGGCCATGAGAGAGAGTCGAAGGCCCTGGAGATATCAAGCTTGAGGAACACGCCTTTGCTTTTTCTCGCCGAGATCTTCCTAGCCACCTGCCGCACGAGTAGAAAGTTGTCGTGCAAGCTTCGTCCCTTGATGAAAGCAGACTGATTGAAGGTGACGATATCTTGCATCCGCGGTCGTAATCTGGTGGCAAGCAACTTGGCGAATAGCTTGGAAATGCTATGGGGCATGCTAATGGGGCGAAAGTCAGCCACCGTGTCCGCGTCCGTCCTCTTGGGGATGAGCACAATCAACGCCCGATTCAGCTTGGCAAAACCTCGGCCGTCCCCAACGAAGATTTTGAGAAGGGCGGACATTATATCCTTTTTATGATGTTCCAGGCCTTGTGATAGAATGCTCCTATAAAGCCATCCGGGCCCGGAGCACGATCCGCAGGCAGCTCCTTGATGACGGCCCACACCTCCTCCTCGGTAAAGATCTCCTCCAAATCACTAAGGTCCACCGACTCCACGCCCAAGAACTGAAGATCAAGAGTGTGATTTCGGGCGTGGGCAGTCCCAATGAGTGATTGGTATGTTTCAGAGAACACCTCCTCCATCTTGTCATGATTTGTGAGGATCTCATCTCCATGCCTAATATGAGTAATGAAGTTTTTAGCACGCCTTCCGTTTGCTACAGCCTGGAAGAATTTTGAGTTGGCATCGCCCTCTTTCAGCCACCGAAATCTGGATCTTTGCCTGTCAATGGTACGCTCAAGGGAGGCCAGCCCCAGCAGAGAGTGTTTCAGCGTGCGCCTTAACCATAGCTCAGATTCTGTTAGATGCCTAGCCTCCTGCGCCTTGTCAAATCTGAATATGATCCAGTTGGCGACGGCCATGAGCAGTTTAATGTTGCCCTGCTTCCGCTGGCCCCAAGCTTGCAGCGCCCTTGCTGCGTTTCTAAGCAAGGCGTCCAGCCGTTTGAAGGGGTCCGTGATGGCGTCATCCCAGACCCAAGCCTCGCGCACCGCGTCCTCAAACCCCTCTAGCTTAGTCCAAAAAAGCTCAAACCGAAATCTTTTTTTCAGAGCAAGGGGGCGCTAGTGCTCAGGAGGAGAGGCGCATGGTCCGAGACACTCGTGGACAGAGCTTGAAGCAGGCAGTCTGGGTACTCCAAATCCCAGTCCACCGAGACTAGAACGCGGTCGATTTTGATCATGGTAGGGTTATCTCTTTCATTGGACCATGTAAATATCCACTCGTGCATGTAAAGCTCTTTGAGTTCATTGTCATCAACAAATCGCCGTAACTTGTTCATCATGGGTCTGTTAAGGTTCGCATTGCTCTTCTCCGAAGCCCTAAGGATCATGTTGAAGTCTCCCAGGACGATCTAAGGTCCGGGGCAATTTGTTCTCCTGGCACCCAAGTCCGCCAATAATTTGGTTTTATCTTCGTCTCCTTGTGGCCCGTATACCACAGATATCCACCAGGCCCCTCCCCTCTTAGGCCAAACCTTGGCTGTAAGGAAGTTGTCATCTAACTGGATGTTATCTACATCGACAATGGTGGAGTCCCAGGCGAGTAGGACTCCACCCCTCGTCTCTATTGCCGGCAAGTATGAGTAACCATCAAAGGCCTGACCGAGGCATTGCATTAAGATAAAAGGGTCGATTACATCAAGTTTTGTCTCCTGTAAGCAAACAAGGCTCGTCTTCACCGTCACCAAGAATTCTCTCACCGCCTTCCTCTTCGTCGGGTTATTTAACCCCCGCACATTCCAACAGATCAACGATGGGCTTAAATCCATGATCATTAAGTGCGCCATCGCCAAGCCGTCGATCGTGGCATCATGCCATGATCTCCATCGTCGGACGCTGCTGTGCCTCCTGCAGCTGCGCTGTCTTACCAAACAAGGCAGCAATCACCCTCACATGCTGCTCCCAAAGTGGCGAGTCAAAGAGGTCCTTAAGCTCTTGAACTGCATCATCATCCGCGATCATGTCCTCAGGCACGAGGCCCAATGTGCGCAGAAGCATATTCTCTGCCAGCGTGGCCTTGGCAACACTGGACGAAGCCGAGCGCTTGGCAACTCTGGTGTTTCTTCTTGGGGTGCACGGAATGGTCTCGACGTGGGAGGAAGAGGCCTGAACTTCTTTGAGGAGAGGGGGGGGCAAGCTTCTTCAAGAGGTTGGAGCAGAAGGATTTGAGCTTGGCATATGCCACGGCCTCCTGCTGAGTCATGCCCTCCGAGATCATGGCAGCCTGAAGTCCATCATCATCTGGCCGAGCAGTAGCCGAAGCAGTGGCCGGCGCGGCAGCTTCCAGTTCTCTGCCAGCAGGGATGAAAGGCTCCAAGTCCATGCTGTTGGGGAACGTAGCAGAAATTCAGAATTTTCCTACGTGTCACCAAGATCTATCTATGGAGAAACCAGCAACGAGGGGAAGGAGAGTGCAACTAAATACCCTTGTAGATTGCTAAGCGGAAGCGTTCGAGAGAACGGGGTTGATGGAGTCGTACTCATCATGATTCAAATCACCGATGATCCTAGCGCCGAACGGACGGCACCTCCGCGTTCAACACACGTACGGAGCAGCGACGTCTCCTCCTTCTTGATCCAGCAAGGGGGGAGGAGAGGTTGATGGAGATCCAGCAGCACGACGGCGTGGTGGAAGTAGCGGGATTCCAACAGGGCTTCGCTAAGCGCTGCGGGAGGAAGGAGATGTGTCACGGGAGGGAGAGGGAGGCGCCAGGCCTTAGGTATGGTTGCTCCTCCTTTTCCCCGCTATATATAGGGCCAAGGGAGAGGGGGGAGGCGCAGCCCTTGCCCCTTCCTCCAAGGAAGGGTGCGGCCAAGGGTTGGGAGGAGTCCATCCTCCCCAAGGCACCTCGGAGGTGCCTTCCCCTTTTAAGACTCTCCCTTTTTTCTCTTCTCTTGGCGCATGGGCCTCTTGGGGCTGGTGCCCTTGGCCCATGTAGGCCAAGGCGCACCCCCTACAGCCCATGTGCCCCCCGGGGCAGGTGGCCCCACCCGGTGGACCCCCGAGACCCTTCCGGTGGTCCCGGTACAATACCGGTGACCCCGAAACTTGTCCCGATGGCCGAAATAGCACTTCCTATATATAGTTCTTTACCTCCGGACCATTCCGGAACTCCTCGTGACGTCCGGGATCTCATCCGGGACTCCGAACAACTTTCGGGTTACCGCATACTAATATCTCTATAACCCTAGCGTCACTGAACCTTAAGTGTGTAGACCCTACGGGTTCGGGAGACATGCAGACATGACCGAGATGACTCTCCGGTCAATAACCAACAGCGGGATCTGGATACCCATGTTGGCTCCCACATGTTCCACGATGATCTCATCGGATGAACCATGATGTCAAGGACTTAATCAATCCCGTATACAATTCCCTTTGTCTAGCGGTATGATACTTGCCCGAGATTCGATCGTCGGTATCCCAATACCTTGTTCAATCTCGTTACCGGCAAGTCTCTTTTACTCGTTCCGTAACACATCATCCCGTGATCAACTCCTTGATCACATTGTGCACATTATGATGATGTCCTACCGAGTGGGCCCAGAGATACCTCTCCGTTTACACGGAGTGACAAATCCCAGTCTCGATTCGTGCCAACCCAACAGACACTTTCAGAGATACCTGTAATGTACCTTTATAGCCACCCAGTTACGTTGTGACGTTTGGCACACCCAAAGCACTCCTACGGTATCCGGGAGTTGCACAATCTCATGGTCTAAGGAAATGATACTTGACATTAGAAAAGCTTTAGCATACGAACTACACGATCTTGTGCTATGCTTAGGATTGGGTCTTTTCCATCACATCATTCTCCTAATGATGTGATCCCGTTATCAATGACATCCAATGTCCATGGTCAGGAAACCGTAACCATCTATTGATCAACGAGCCAGTCAACTAGAGGCTTACTAGGGACATGGTGTTGTCTATGTATCCACACATGTATCTGAGTTTCCTATCAATACAATTATAGCATGGATAATAAACGATTATCATGAACAAGGAAATATAATAATAATCAATTTATTATTGCCTCTAGGGCATATTTCCAACAGTCTCCCACTTGCACTAGAGTCAATAATCTAGTTCACATCGCCATGTGATTAACACTCACAGGTCATATCGCCATGTAACCAACATCCAAAGAGTTTACTAGAGTCAATAATCTAGTTCACATCACCATGTGATTAACACTCAATGAGTTCTGGGTTTGATCATGTTGCTTGTGAGAGAGGTTTTAGTCAACGGGTCTGAACCTTTCAGATCCGTGTGTGCTTTACAAATATCTATGTCATCTCCTAGATGCAGCTACCACGTTCTATTTGGAGCTATTCCAAATAACTGTTCTACCTGGAGCTATTCTAAATTGTTGCTCCATTATATGTATCCAGTATCTCTACTCAGAGCTATCCGGATAGGTGTTAAGCTTGCATCGACGTAACTCTTTACGTCGAACTCTTTATCACCTCCATAATCGAGAAAATTCCTTAGTCCACTAGTTACTAAGGATAACTTTGACCGCTGTCCTGTGATCCATTCTTAGATCACTCTTGTACCCCTTGACTGACTCATGGCAAGGCACATTTCAGGTGCGGTACACAGCATAGCATACTGTAGAGCCTACGTCTTAAGCATAGGGGACGACCTTCGTCCTTTCTCTCTATTCTGCCGTGGTCGAGCTTTAAGTCTTAACTTCATACCTTACAACTCAGGCAAGAACTCCTTCTTTGACTGATCCATCTTGAACACCTTCAAGATCATGTCAAGATATGTGCTCATTTGAAAGTACTATTAAGCATTTTGATCTATTCTTATAGATCTTGATGCTCAATGTTCAAGTAGCTTAATCCAGGCTTTCCATTGAAAAACATTTTTCAAATAACTCTGCATGCTTTCCAGAAATTCTACATCATTTCCGATCAACAATATGTTAACAACATATACTCATCGGAAATTCTATAGTGCTCCCACTCACTTCTTT
Organism: Triticum aestivum; assembly: GCF_018294505.1. Lineage (NCBI taxonomy): Eukaryota > Viridiplantae > Streptophyta > Magnoliopsida > Poales > Poaceae > Triticum > Triticum aestivum. Next base: position 457,326,423 of record NC_057809.1, read on the forward strand.
GGAAATACAAGTTTCTCATAAACTTTGTATACACCCAAAATCTTTGATCATCTCATCAAAGCATACATTCCAACTCCGAGATGCTTACTCCAGTCCTCAGAAGGATTGCTGGAGCTTTGCATACTTATTAGCATCTTTCAGGATTGACAAAACCTTCCGGTTGTATCACATACAACCTTTCCTCAAGAAAATCGTCGAGGAAACAATGTTTTGACATCCTATCTGCAAGATTTCATAAACAATGCAGTAATCGCTAATATAATTCCAACAGACTCTTAGCATCGCTACGAGTGAGAAAGTCTCATCGTAGTCAACTCCTTGAACTTGTTGGAAAACATCTTAACGACAAGTCGAGCTTTCTTAATGGTGACATTTACCATCATTGTCCGTCTTCCTTTTAAAATCCATCTGTACTCAACAGCCTCACGACCATCGAGCTGTTCTGTCAAAGTCTACACTTTGTTTTCATACATGGATCCTCTCTCGGATTTTATGGCCTTGAGCCATTTATCGGAATCCGGGCCCACCGTCGCTTCTCCATAGCTCGTAGGTTCATTGTTGTCTAGCAACATGACTTCCAAGACAGGATTACGTACCACTCTGAAGTAGTACACATCCTTGTCATCCCATGAGGTTTGGTAGTGACTTGATCTGAAGTTTCATGATCACTATCATAAGCTTCCACTTAAATTGGTGTAGGTGCCACAGGAACAACTCCCTGTGCTCTACCACACACTAGTTGAAGAGACGGTTCAATAACCTCATCAAGTCTCCACCATCCTCCCACTCAATTCTTTCGAGAGAAACTTTTCCTCGAGAAAGGACCCGATTCAAGAAACAATCCTTTATTGCTTTCGGATCTGAGACAGGAGGTATACCCAACTGTTTTGGGTGTCCTATGAAGATGCATTTATCCGCTTTGGGATTGAGCTTATCAGCCTGAAACTTTTTCACATAAGCGTCGCAGCCCCAAACTTTTAAGAAATGACAGCTTAGGTTTCTCTAAACCATAGTTCATATGGTGTCATCTCATCGGAATTACGTGGTGCCCTATTTAAAGTGAATGTGGTTGTCTCTAATGCCTAACCTATAAACTATCGTGGTAATTCGATAAGAGACATCATGGTACGCATCATATCCAATAGGGTGCAGTTATGATGTTCGGACACACCATCACACTATGATGTTCTAGGCTGTATTAGTTGTGAAACAATTTCCACAATGTCTTAATTCTGTGCCAAACTCGTAATTCAGATATTCATCTCTATGATCATATCATAGATATTTTATCCTCTTGTCACGACGATCTTTCAACTTCACCCTGAAATTACTTGAACCTTTCAATAATTCAGACTCGTGATTCATCAAGTAAATATACTCAACATCTACTCAAATCATCTGTGAAGTAAGAACATAACGATATCCACTACATGCCTCAGCACTCATTGGACTGCACACATCAAAATGTATTACTTCGAACAAGTTGCTTTCTAGTTCCATTTTACTGAAAACGAGGCTTTCAGTCATCTTGCCCATGTGGTATGATTTGCATGTCTCAAGTGATTCAAAATCAAGTGAGTCCAAACGGTCCATTTGCATGGAGTTTCTTCATGCAAATACACCAATAGACATGGTTCGCATGTCTCAAACTTTTCAAAAATGAGTGAGCCCAAAGATCCATCAACATGGAGCTTCTTCATGCGTTTTATACCGATATGACTTACGTGGCAGTGCCACAAGTAGGTGGTATTATCATTACTATCTTTTGGCATGAACATGTGTATCACTACGGTCGAGATTCAATAAACCATTCATTTTAGGTGCAAGACCACTGAAGGTATTATTCAAATAAACAGATTAACCGTTATTCTCCTTAAATGAATAACCGTATTGCGATAGACATAATCCAATCACGTCTATGCTCAACGCAAACACCAATATCGATGGTAGAGGGAGCGTGCGATGCTTGATCATATCAACATTGGAAACACTTCCAACACATATCGTCAGCTCGCCTTTAGCTAGTCTCCGTTTATTCCGTAGCTTTTATTTCGAGTTACTAACCCTTAGCAACCGAACCGGTATCTAATACCCTGGTGCTACTAGGAGTACTAGTAAAGTACACATCAACACAATGTATATCCAATATACTTCTATCGACCTTGCCAGCCTTCTCATCTACCAAGTATCTAGGGTAATTCTGCTCCAGTGGCTGTTCCCCTTATTACAGAAGCACTCAGTCTCGGGTTTGGGTTCAACCTTGGGTTTCTTCACTAGAGCAGCAGCTGAATTGCCATCTCATGAAGTATCCCTTTGTTCCCTTGCCCTTCTTGAAACTAGTGGTTTCACCAACCATCAACAATTGATGCTCCTTCTTGATTTCTACTTTCGCGGTGTCAAACATCGCAAATATCTCAAGGATCATCATATATATCCCTGATATATTATAGTTCAACATGAAGCTCTAGCAGCTTGGTGGTAATGACTTCGGAGAAACATCACTATCTCATCTGGAAGATCAACTCCCACTCGATTCAAATGATTGTTGTACTCAGACAATCTGAGCACAAGCTCAACAATTGAGCTTTTCTCCCTTAGTCTGCAGGCTAAGAAAATCGTCGGAGGTCTTATACCTCTTGACATGGGCACGAGTGTGAAATCCCAATTTTAGCCCTCGAAACATCTCATATGTTCCGCGACGTTTCATAAAACCGTCTTCGGTGCCTCAACTCTAAACCATTTAACTGAACTATCACGTAGTTATCAAAATGTGTATGTCAGATGTTCGCAACATCCATAGACAACGTTCGAGGTTCAGCACACTGAGCGGTGCATTAAGGACATAAGCCTTCTATGAAGCAATGAGGACAATCCTCAGTTTACGGACCTAGTCCGCATAATTACTACTATCAACTTTCAACTACATTTTCTCTAGGAACATATCTAAACAGTAGAACTGAAGCGCGAGCTACGACATAATTTGCGAAGACCTTTTGACTATGTTCAGGATAATTAAGTTCATCTTATGAACTCCCACTCAGATAGACATCCCTCTAGTCACCTAAGTGATTACATGATCCGAGTCAACTAGGCCGTGTCCGATCATCACGTGAGACGGACTAGTCAACATCGGTGAACATCTTCATGTTGATCGTATCTACCATACGACTCATGCTCGACCTTTCGGTCTTCTGTGTTCCGAGGCCATGTCTATGCACATGCTAGGCTCGTCAAGTTAACCCTAAGTGTTTTGCATGTGTAAAACTGTCTTACACCCGTTGTATGTGAACGTAAGGATCTATCACACCCGATCATCACGTGGTGCTTCGAAACGACGAACTTTAGCAACGGTGCACAGTTAGGGGAGAACACTTCTTGAAATTTTAGTGAGGGATCATCTTATTTACTACCGTCGTTCTAAGTAAACAAGATGCAAAAACATGATAAACATCACATGCAATCAAATAATAGTGACATGATATGGCCAATATCATATAGCTCCTTTGATCTCCATCTTGGGCTCCATGATCATTTTGTCACCGGCATGACACCATGATCTCCATCATCATGATCTCCATCATCGTGTCTTCTTGAAGTTGTCTCGTCATCGACATGCAAGTCGTGATTCCCTTGACAAGAACATGATCAATCTCATACATCACATATATCATTCATCACATCCTTTTGGCCATATCACATCACATAGCATACCCTGCAAAAACAAGTTAGACGTTCTCTAATTGTTGTTTGCATGTTTTACGTGGCTGCTATGGGTTTCTTGTTGGAAATATGCCCTAGAGGCAATAATAAAAGTATTATTTTATTTCATTGTTCATGATAATTGTCTTTTATTCATGCTATAACTGTATTATCCGGAAATCGTAATACACGTGTGAATACTTAGACCACAATATGTCCCTGGTAAGCCTCTAGTTGACCAGCTCGTTGTGATCAACAGATAGTCATGGTTTCCTGACTATGGACATTGGATGTCGTTGATAACTGGATCACATCATTAGGAGAATGATGTGATGGACAAGACCCAATCCTAAGCATAGCATAAAAGATCGTGTAGTTCGTATTGCTAGAGCTTTGTCAATGTCAAGTATCTCTTCCTTAGACCATGAGATCGTGTAACTCCCGGATACCGTAGAAGTGCCTTGGGTGTATCAAACGTCACAACGTAACTGGGTGACTATAAAGGTGCATTACAGGTATCTCCGAAAGTAGCTGTTGGGTTGACACGGATCGAGACTGGGATTTGTCACTCCGTATGACGGAGAGGTATCTCTGGGCCCACTCGGTAATGCATCATCATAATGAGCTCAATGTGACCAAGGTGTTGGACACGGGATCATGCATTACGGTACGAGTAAAGTGACTTTCCGGTAACGAGACTGAACAAGGTATTGGGATACCGACGATCGAGTCTCGGGCAAGTAACGTACCGATTGACAAAGGGAATTGCATACAGGGTTTGATCGAATCCTCGACATCGTGGTTCATCCGATGACAACATCGAGGAGCATGTGGGAGCCATCATGGGTATCCAGATCCCGCTGATGGTTATTGACTGAGAGTGTCTCGGTCATGTCTGCATGTCTCCCGAACCCGTAAGGTCTACACACTTAAGGTTCGGTGACGCTAGGGTTATGAAGATATGTATATGCAGAAACCCGAATGTTGTTCGGAGTCCAGGATGAGATCCCGGACGTCACAAGGAGTTCCGGAATGGTCCGGAGGTAAAGAATTATATATAGGAAGTGCTATTTCGGGCATCGGGACAAGTTTCGGGGTTATCGGTATTGTACCGGGACCACCGGAAGGGTCCCGGGGGTCCACCGGGTGGGGCCACCTGTCCCGGGGGGCCACATGGGCTGTAGGGGGTGCTCATTGGCCTTCATGGGCCAAGGGCACCAGCCCCTATAGGCCCATGCGCCTAGGGTTTCCCCCTAGGAGGAGTCCTAGTGGTGGAAGGCACCCCTAGGTGCCTTGGGGGGGAGGGAAACCTCCCCTAGGCCGCCGCCCCCCCTAGTAGATCTCATCTACTAGGGCCGGCGCCCCCCCCTTGGCACCCCTATATATAGTGGGGGAGAGGAGGGACTTCATACACCAGCCCCTGGCGCCTCCATCTTCCCCCGTTACGTCTCTCCCTCGTAGTCTCGGCGAAGCCCTGCTGCTGTGACGCCCTGCATCCACCACCACGCCGTCGTGCTGCTGGATCTTCATCAACCTCTCCTTCCCCCTTGCTGGATCAAGAAGGAGGAGACGTCTCCCGTCCCGTACGTGTGTTGAACGCGGAGGTGCCGTCCGTTCGGCGCTGGTCATCGGTGATTTGAATCACGTCGAGTACGACTACATCATCACCTTGGAAGCTTCCGCACGCGATCTACAAGTGGTATGTAGATGCAAACTCTCTCCCTTGACTCGTTGCTTAGATGAACTCAGAGATGGATCTTGGTGAAACCGTAGGAAAAATTTTAATTTTTTGCAACGTTCCCCAACAGTGGCATCATGAGCTAGGTCTATGCGTAGTTCTCTTTGCATGAGTAGAACACAATTTTGTTGTGGGCGTGGATTTTGTCATCTTACTTGCCTCTACTAGTCTTTTCTTGCTCAACGGTATTGTGGGATGAAGCGGCCCGGACCAACCTTACACGTACGCTTACGTGAGACCGGTTCCACCGACTGACATGCACTAGTTGCATAAGGTGGCTGGCGGGTGTCTGTCTCTCCCACCTTAGTTGGAGCGGAATCGATGAACAGGGCCCTTATGAAGGGTAAATAGAAGTTGACAAAATCACGTTGTGGTAATTCGTAGGTAAGAAAACGTTCTTGCTAGAACCCAATTGCAGCCACGTAAAAGATGCAACAACAATTAGAGGACGTCTAACTTGTTTTTGCAGCGATTGATCATGTGATGTGATATGGCCAGAAGTTGTGATGAATGATGAATTGTGATGTATGAGATCATGTTCTTTGTAATAGGATTCACGACTTGCATGTCGATGAGTATGACAACCGGCAGGAGCCATAGGAGTTGTCTTTATTTTTTGTATGACCTGCGTGTCATTGAATAACGTCATGTAAACTACTTTACTTTATTGCTAAACGTTAGTCATAGAAGTAGAAGTAGTCGTTGGCGTGACAACTTCATGAAGACACGATGATGGAGATCATGATGATGGAGATCATGATGATGGAGATCATGGTGTCAAGCCGGTGACAAGATGATCATGGAGCCCCGAAGATGAAGATCAATGGAGCTATATGATATTGGCCATATCATGTCACAACTATATAATTGCATGTGATGTTTATTATGTTTATGCATCTTGTTTACTTAGGACGACGGTAGTAAATAAGATGATCCCTTATAAAATTTCAAGAAGTGTTCTCCCCTAACTGTGCACCGTTGCTACAGTTCGTCGCTTCTAAGCACCACGTGATGATCGGGTGTGATGGATTCTTACGTTCACATACAACGGGTGTAAGACAGTTTTACACAGCGAAAACACTTAGGGTTAACTTGACGAGCCTAGCATGTGCAGACATGGCCTCGGAACACGGAGACCGAAAGGTCGAACACGAGTCGTATGGAAGATACGATCAACATGAGAATGTTCACCGACGATGACTAGTCCGTCTCACGTGATGATCGGACACGGGCTAGTCAACTCGGATCGTGTAAACACTTAGATGACTAGAGGGATGTCTAATCTAAGTGGGAGTTCATAATTTGATTGGAACTTTATTATCATGAACTTAGTCTAAAAGCTTTGCAAATATGTCTTGTAGATCAATGGCCAACGCTAATGTCAACATGAACTTCAACGCGTTCCTAGAGAAAACCAAGCTGAAAGATGATGGCAGCAACTATACGGACTGGGTCCGAAACCTGAGGATCATCCTCATAGCTGCCAGGAAACAATATGTCCTAGAAGGACCGCTAGGTGACGCTCCCGTCCCAGAGAACCAAGACATTATGAATGCTTGGCAGTCTCGCGCTGATGATTACTCCCTCGTTCAGTGCGGCATGCTTTACAGCTTAGAACCGGGGCTCCAAAAGCGTTTTGAGCATCACGGAGCATATGAGATGTTCGAAGAGCTGAAACTAGTTTTCCAAGCTCATGCCCGGGTCGAGAGATATGATGTCTCCGACAAGTTCTACAGTTGTAAGATGGAGGAAAATAGTTCTGTCAGTGAGCACATCCTGAAGATGTCTGGGTTGCACAACCGTATGACCCAGCTGAACATTAACCTCCCAGATGAGGCGGTCATTGACAGAATCCTCCAGTCGCTCCCACCAAGCTACAAGAGCTTTGTGATGAACTACAACATGCAGGGGATGGAAAAGACCATTCCTGAAGTGTTCTCGATGCTGAAGTCAGCAGAGGCTGAAATCAAGAAAGAACATCAAGTGTTGATGGTCAATAAGACCACTAAGTTCAAGAAGGGCAAGGGTAAGAAGAACTTCAAGAAGGACGGCAAAGATGTTGCCACGCCTGGTAAACCAGTTACCGGGAAGAAGTCAAAGAATGGACCCAAGCCTGAGACTGAGTGCTTTTATTGCAAGGGGAAGGGTCACTGGAAGCGGAACTGCCCCAAATACTTAGCGGATAAGAAGGCCGGCAACACCAAAGGTATATTTGATATACATGTGATTGATGTGTACCTTACCAGTAATCGTAGTAACTCCTGGGTATTTGATACCGGTGCCGTTGCTCATATTTGTAACTCACAGCAGGAGCTGCGGAATAAACGGAGACTGGCAAAGGACGAGGTGACGATGCGAGTCGGGAATGGTTCCAGAGTCGATGTGATCGCCGTCGGCACGCTGCCTCTACATTTACCTACGGGATTAGTTTTGAACCTTAATAATTGTTATTTAGTGCCAAGTTTGAGCATGAACATTGTATCAGGATCACGTTTAATACGAGATGGCTACTCATTTAAGTCTGAGAATAATGGTTGTTCGATTTATATGAGAGATATGTTTTATGGTCATGCTCCGATGGTCAATGGTTTATTCTTAATGAATCTCGAGCGTAATATTACACATGTTCATAGTGTAGATGCCAAAAGATTTAAAGTTGATAACGATAGTCCCACATACTTGTGGCACTGCCGCCTTGGTCACATTGGTGTCAAGCGCATGAAGAAGCTCCATGCCGATGGACTTTTAGAGTCTCTTGATTATGAATCGTTTGACACGTGCGAACCATGCCTCTTGGGCAAAATGACCAAGACTCCGTTCTCCGGAACAATGGAGCGAGCAACCAACTTGTTGGAAATCATACATGCCGATGTGTGCGGTCCAATGAGCGTTGAGGCTCGCGGAGGATATCGTTATGTTCTCACTCTCACAGATGACTTGAGTAGATATGGGTATGTCTACTTAATGAAACACAAGTCTGAGACCTTTGAAAAGTTCAAGGAATTTCAGAATGAGGTAGAGAATCAACGTGACCGAAAGATAAAATTCTTACGATCGGATCGTGGAGGAGAATACTTAAGTCACGAATTTGGTACACACTTAAGGAAATGTGGAATCGTTTCACAGCTCACGCCGCCTGGAACACCTCAGCAAAACGGTGTGTCCGAACGTCGTAATCGTACTCTATTGGATATGGTGCGGTCTATGATGTCCCTTACCGATTTACCGCTATCATTTTGGGGATACGCTCTAGAGACAGCTACATTCACTTTAAATAGGGCACCGTCTAAATCCGTTGAGACGACACCGTATGAATTATGGTTTGGAAAGAAACCTAAGCTGTCGTTTCTAAAAGTTTGGGGATGCGATGCTTATGTCAAGAAACTTCAACCTGAAAAGCTCGAACCCAAGTCGGAAAAATGCGTATTCATAGGATACCCTAAGGAAAATGTCGGGTATACCTTCTACTTAAGATCCGAAGGCAAGATCTTTGTTGCCAAGAACGGATGCTTTCTGGAAAAAGAGTTTCTCTCGAAAGAAGTAAGTGGGAGGAAAGTAGAACTCGATGAAGTACTACCTCTTGAGCGGGAAAGTGGCGCAGCGCAGGAAACCGTTCCTGTGATGCCCACACCAACTGAAGAGGAAAACAATGATGATGATCAAGGTACTTCGGATCAAGTTACTACTGAACTTCGTAGGTCCACTCGGACACGTTCCGCACCAGAGTGGTACGGCAACCCTGTCCTGGAAATCATGTTGTTAGACAACAATGAACCTTCGAACTATGAAGAAGCGATGGCGGGCCCGGATTCCAACAAATGGCTTGAAGCCATGAAATCCGAGATAGAATCCATGTATGAAAACAAAGTATGGACTTTGACAGACTTGCCCGATGATCGGCGAGCGATAGAAAATAAATGGATCTTTAAGAAGAAGACGGACACGGATGGTAATGTTACCATCTATAAGGCTTGACTTGTCGCTAAGGGTTATCGACAAGTTCAAGGGATTGACTACGACGAGACTTTCTCTCCCGTAGCGAAGCTGAAGTCCGTCCGAATCATGTTAGCAATTGCCGCATACTATGATTATGAGATATGGCAAATGGACGTCAAAACGGCATTCCTTAATGGGCATCTTAAGGAAGAACTGTATATGATGCAGCCGGAAAGTTTTGTCGATCCTCGGAACGCTAACAAAGTATGCAAGCTCCAGCGATCCATTTATGGACTAGTGCAAGCATCTCGGAGTTGGAACATTCGCTTTGATGAGATGATCAAAGCGTTTGGGTTTATGCAGACTTATGGAGAAGCCTGCGTTTACAAGAAAGTGAGTGGGAGCTCTGTAGCATTTATCATATTATATGTAGATGACATACTCTTGATGGGAAATAATATAGAATTTCTGGACAGCATTAAGGTCTACTTGAATAAGTGTTTTTCAATGAAGGACCTTGGAGAAGCTGCTTACATATTAGGCATCAAGATCTATAGAGATAGATCGAGACGCCTCATAGGTCTTTCACAAAGCACATACCTTGATAGGATTTTTAAGAGGTTCAAAATGGATCAGTCCAAGAAGGGGTTCTTGCCTATGTTACAAGGTGTGAGATTGAGCTCGGCTCAGTCACCGACCACGGCAAAAGATAAAGAAGAGATGAGTGTCATCCCCTATGCTTCAGCCATAGGATCTATAATGTATGCCATGCTGTGTACCAGACCCGATGTAAACCTTGCCGTAAGTTTGGTAGCAAGATACCAAAGTAATCCCGGCAAGGAACACTGGACAGCGGTCAAGAATATCCTGAAGTACCTGAAAAGGACGAAGGACATGTTTCTCGTTTATGGAAGAGACGAAGAGCTCGTCGTAAAGGGTTACGTCGACGCTAGCTTCGACTCAGATCTGGATGACTCTAAGTCACAAACCGGATACGTGTATATGTTGAATGGTGGAGCAGTAAGCTGGTGCAGCTGCAAGCAGAGCGTCGTGGCGGGATCTACGTGTGAAGCGGAGTACATGGCAGCCTCGGAGGCAGCACATGAAGCGATTTGGGTGAAAGAGTTCATCACCGACCTAGGAGTCATACCCAATGCGTCGGGGCCGATCAAACTCTTCTGTGACAACACTGGAGCTATTGCCCTCGCCAAGGAGCCCAGGTTTCACAAGAAGACCAGGCACATCAAGCGTCGTTTCAACTCCATCCGTGAAAATGTTCAAGATGGAGACATAGAGATTTGCAAAGTGCACACGGATCTGAATGTCGCAGATCCGCTGACTAAACCTCTCTCGCGTGCAAAACATGATCAACACCAGAACTCTATGGGTGTTCGATTCATCACAATGTAACTAGATTGGTGACTCTAGTGCAAGTGGGAGACTGTTGGAAATATGCCCTAGAGGCAATAATAAAAGTATTATTATATTTCATTGTTCATGATAATTGTCTTTTATTCATGCTATAACTGTATTATCCGGAAATCGTAATACACGTGTGAATACTTAGACCACAATATGTCCCTGGTAAGCCTCTAGTTGACCAGCTCGTTGTGATCAACAGATAGTCATGGTTTCCTGACTATGGACATTGGATGTCGTTGATAACGGGATCACATCATTAGGAGAATGATGTGATGGACAAGACCCAATCCTAAGCATAGCATAAAAGATCGTGTAGTTCGTATTGCTAGAGCTTTGTCAATGTCAAGTATCTCTTCCTTAGACCATGAGATCGTGTAACTCCCGGATACCGTAGAAGTGCCTTGGGTGTATCAAACGTCACAACGTAACTGGGTGACTATAAAGGTGCATTACATGTATCTCCAAAAGTAGTTTTTGGGTTGACACGGATCGAGACTGGGATTTGTCACTCCGTATGACGAAGAGGTATCTCTGGGCCCACTCGGTAATGCATCATCATAATGAGCTCAATGTGACCAAGGTGTTGGACACGGGATCATGCATTACGGTACGAGTAAAGTGACTTGCCGGTAACGAGACTGAACAAGGTATTGGGATACCGACGATCGAGTCTCGGGCAAGTAACGTACCGATTGACAAAGGGAATTGCATACAGGGTTTGATCGAATCCTCGACATCGTGGTTCATCCAATGACAACATCGAGGAGCATGTGGGAGCCATCATGGGTATCCAGATCCCGCTGATGGTTATTGACTGAGAGTGTCTCGGTCATGTCTGCATGTCTCCCGAACCCGTAGGGTCTACACACTTAAGGTTCGGTGATGCTAGGGTTATGAAGATATGTATATGCAGAAACCCGAATGTTGTTCGGAGTCCCGGATGAGATCCCGGACGTCACAAGGAGTTCCGGAATGGTCCGGAGGTAAAGAATTATATATAGGAAGTGCTATTTCGGGCATCGGGACAAGTTTCGGGGTTATCGGTATTGTATCGGGACCACTGGAAGGGTCCCGGGGGTCCACCGGGTGGGGCCACCTGTCCCGGGGGGCCACATGGGCTGTAGGGGGTGCGCCTTGGCCTTCATGGGCCAAGGGCACCAGCCCCTATAGGCCCATGCGCCTAGGGTTTCCCCCTAGGAGGAGTCCTAGTGGTGGAAGGCACCCCTAGGTGCCTTGGGGGGGAGGGAAACCTCCCCTAGGCCGCCGCCCCCCCTAGTAGATCTCATCTACTAGGGCCGGCGCCCCCCCTTGGCACCCCTATATATAGTGGGGGAGAGGAGGGACTTCATACACCAGCCCCTGGCGCCTCCATCTTCCCCCGTTACGTCTCTCCCTCGTAGTCTCGGCGAAGCCCTGCTGCTGTGACGCCCTGCATCCACCACCACGCCGTCGTGCTGCTGGATCTTCATCAACCTCTCCTTCCCCCTTGCTGGATCAAGAAGGAGGAGACGTCTCCTGTCCCGTACGTGTGTTGAACGCGGAGGTGCCGTCCGTTCGGTGCTGGTCATCGGTGATTTGAATCACGTCGAGTACGACTACATCATCACCTTGCAAGCTTCCGCACGCGATCTACAAGTGGTATGTAGATGCAAACTCTCTCCCTTGACTCGTTGCTTAGATGAACTCATAGATGGATCTTGGTGAAACCGTAGGAAAAATTTTAATTTTCTGCAACGTTCCCCAACATTTCTAGCAAGAACGTTTCTTACCTACGCAAAAACCACAACATGATATGCCAATTGCTATTTACCCTTCATAAGGACCCTTTTCATCGAATCCGATCCGACTAAAGTGGGAGAGACAGACACCCGCTAGCCACCTTTATGCAACTAGTGCATCTTAGTCGGTGGAACCAGTCTCACGTAAGAGTACGTGTAAGGTCGGTCCGGGCCGCTTCATCCCACGATGCCGCCAAATCAAGATAAGACTAGTAACGGCAAGCATATTGAACAAAATCAACGCACACAACTACTTTGTGTTCTACTCGTGCATAGTAACTACGCATAGACCTAGCTCATGATGCCACTGTTGGGGAACGTAGCAGAAATTCAAATTTTTCCTACGTGTCACCAAGATCTATCTATGGAGAAACCAACAACGAGGGGAAGGAGAGTGCATCTACATACCCTTGTAGATCGCTAAGCGGAAGCGTTCAAGAGAACGGGGTTGATGGAGTCGTACTCGTCGTGATTCAAATCACCGATGATCCTAGCGCCGAACGGACGGCACCTCCGCGTTCAACACACGTATGGATCAGCGACGTCTCCTCCTTCTTGATCCAGCAAGGGGGAGGAGGGGTTGATGGAGATCCAGCAGCACGACGGCGTGGTGGAAGTAGCGGGATTCCAACAGGGCTTCGCTAAGCGCTGCGGGAGGAAGGAGATGTGTCACGGGAGGGAGAGGGAGGTGCCAGGCCTTAGGTATGGTTGCTCCTCCTTTTCCCCACTATATATAGGGCCAAGGGAGAGGGGGGAGGCGCAGCCCTTGCCCCTTCCTCCAAGGAAGGGTGCGGCCAAGGGTTGGGAGGAGTCCATCCTCCCCAAGGCACCTCGGAGGTGCCTTCCCCTTTTAAGACTCTCCCTTTTTTCTCTTCTCTTGGCGCATGGGCCTCTTGGGGCTGGTGCCCTTGGCCCATGTAGGCCAAGGCGCACCCCCTACAGCCCATGTGGCCCCCCGGGGCAGGTGGCCCCACCCGGTGGACCCCCGAGACCCTTCCGGTGGTCCCGGTACAATACCGGTGACCCCGAAACTTGTCCCGATGGCCGAAATAGCACTTCCTATATATAGTTCTTTACCTCCGGACCATTCCAGAACTCCTCGTGACGTCCGGGATCTCATCCGGGACTCCCAACAACTTTCGGGTTACCGCATACTAATATCTCTATAACCCTAGCGTCACTGAACCTTAAGTGTGTAGACCCTACGGGTTCGGGAGACATGCAGACATGACCGAGATGACTCTCCGGTCAATAACCAACAGCGGGATCTGGATACTCATGTTGGCTCCCACATGTTCCACGATGATCTCATCGGATGAACCATGATGTCAAGGACTTAATCAATCCCGTATACAATTCCCTTTGTCTAGCGGTACGATACTTGCCCGAGATTCGATCGTCGGTATCCCAATACCTTGTTCAATCTCGTTACCGGCAAGTCTCTTTTACTCGTTCCGTAACACATCATCCCGTGATCAACTCCTTGATCACATTGTGCACATTATGATGATGTCCTACCGAGTGGGCCCAGAGATACCTCTCCGTTTACACGGAGTGACAAATCCCAGTCTCGATTCGTGCCAACCCAACAGACACTTTCGGAGATACCTGTAATGTACCTTTATAGCCACCCAGTTACGTTGTGACGTTTGGCACACCCAAAGCACTCCTACGGTATCCGGGAGTTGCACAATCTCATGGTCTAAGGAAATGATACTTGACATTAGAAAAGCTTTAGCATACGAACTACACGATCTTGTGCTATGCTTAGGATTGGGTCTTGTCCATCACATCATTCTCCTAATGATGTGATCCCGTTATCAATGACATCCAATGTCCATGGTCAGGAAACCGTAACCATCTATTGATCAACGAGCCAGTCAACTAGAGGCTTACTAGGGACATGGTGTTGTCTATGTATCCACACATGTATCTGAGTTTCCTATCAATACAATTATAGCATGGATAATAAACGATTATCATGAACAAGGAAATATCATAATAATCAATTTATTATTGCCTCTAGGGCATATTTCCAACACATGCATGCAGCTACATGCAGCGGTGCATGAAACACATCAGCAACAGTGGACGTGGGCGGGTTAGGCCCCACCTCGTTCTGTCCAGGCTCCAGGAACACAGCTTCACTAGTATTGGCTGATGGTGGGTCACGTCCTTGGGAAGGCCCCATCGCATTTGTCTCCTTCTCCGCCATATTTCCACTGGCAGTCCCCACCTCCAAAGTACTCTGGTCAGGCGCGATCCCCGAGCCAGCATTGGGGCCTGCGGGGCCGACCGCAACCGCCTGCAGGATCCGAGCCTCATCCGCAGGTTCAGGCCCCACCAGCCTGGGAGTGGTTGGGCAGGCCTGCGCCACGGGGGGGAGGGGGGCACAATGGCCGGCTCAATCATTGATGCCTCCGGAACCGCCCTGGGCGAGGCCGCATCCGCCGCTGTGGCAAGTTGGGACTGGGCAGGTCTGGAAGGATCCGCAGTCTGTCCAATCCTTCTCGCTGACTGGTCAGCAGACCCCACGGCAAGTTGGGACTGGGCAGGTCTGGAAGGATCCGCGGTCTGTCCAATTCTCCTCACTGACTGGTCAGCAGACCCCACGACAGCACCTGTAGCAGGCCGCGAGCCCGAATCCGCATGGCGCACATCGATCCCCGAGCTGGCAGCGCAGGCAGGTGGCTGCTGCCCAATCCCCGCAAAGGCCGGGAGGGCGGGATTTGAATTTGGCCGCCCCTCATTTCCATCCATTGCACCCGGCCGCCCCGTCAGACGGTCAAAAGCTGAAACTCTGACGGATAACCTGTTTTGCACCAGAGAAGGTGGCCCTACTGCTGATATCATCTACTTCTCTCTCATAGGCGGGATGCGCCATTCTGCTCCGACGATCCCAGGCGTCGTCCGCACCGACGAGGTTCCCGGCGACCGTCCATGACCGCCGCCATACGCCGAGCCAGGCCCCAGACAGCGGGCATCTCGAACGCCAAACTGCCAGGCTCTCCTGATTGGGACTCCACCGCCGCCACCGCCGCCTCCAAAATCCCGGTCCGGCTCCGGCAGCCCACTTTGACCACTGTCCGATGAGGACCCCAGGAAGAATGGCTCATCTCGATCTCCAAATTCTGCAACTGAATCAATGTGGATCAGGATCTTGTACTGCAATAGCGAGGGCTCCATGAGTGGCGCAAGCAGACCAGGCTCCGGGATCGCAAGCCATCGCAGGGAGGGGATGGACTCGGGGTCCACCGTCCAAGCAGAGAGCTTGAATGCCGACAAGTCGCTCCGCGAGGAGGTCTCCGGCTCCACCGAATCCACGATGCAAGCGGAGCCAAGCAGGTCCTCCGCGACCTCTCGCTCCCACGCATGCGGCGGCAATCCCTCGAGGACCAAGGACACCTTTGAGCAGAATCTGGCATGAACCACCTATGCCTGACGAGTCCATTGCCGGAAGAAGAGACGAACGCCATTGTGCTCCACGAAAGGCTTGGTCGCCACTCTGTTCCGGTCCGGTGGCCGTGCGAAAACGACCAGGAAATCCTCCGGGCGAAAACAGTGCACTGAAAGCCACTCTGGCTCGATGCCCATCACCGCACCCAGCGCCTCAAGGACGAAACTCGGGGAAAGGTCATGGCGCGCACCGCCGACATATGCCGCCAAGGCCTGCTGGAGACGTCCCTCGAGCACGGCCATGGACGGGGAGTGGCGAACGATGCAGAGGTCCTGCGGCCAAAGCTCCTCGACCGCGTGACTAACGAGACGGGGGGGACAAGCTGTGGCCAGATGGCGTTGGGGGCCGGGGCCGCAGGCGGCGGCGGCGGCGTGGGGAGGATCCCGGCGCGCCGGTCGGAGCCGCCCCCATGAGCAACCGGAGCGAAATCCCGCCGCGCAACCTTTGCCGCTGTGATGCGCCGGAGATCCTCTTCGGGGGAGGGGCTACGGGGCCTCTTGCACTCCTTGGACACATGGCCCGGGAGACCACATCAGAAGCAAACCACGTCGTTGGTGCAGTCCACCTTGAAGTGCCCGTCCTGGAAGCAGCGGAAACAGAGGCCCACCATCTCCGGTGAGACCTCGCAGCGCTCCCTGGGCGGGGACGGAACCTGTGGCGCCCGGGCGGCGGCATCTTGGCGGCGACGCCACAGCTCCCTCCTGGACGGTCGGGGCTGCTCCCAGCCAGGCGGGGCGACCAGGACAGCAGGCGCCGACGACTCGACCACCGGGCCACGCTCCTCGGAGGCCTCGGAGCCAGAGGAGATGCCAAGGCCGGAGACCACCGGCCTCTCGCCAGGGGGGCGGATCGTGGAGGTGACCGAGCGGGGACTGTTGGCCATGCCTACGGCAGGGGACGGACGACCAAGGGGCAGAGGGGGGCGCGAGAGGTGGCCGCCGGGACCGGGGCAGCCAGCGGCGGGAGGTGGACGCCGCTGCCGGTGTGGCAGGCGGCGGGGGATGGACGCCGCTGCCGGAGTGGCAAGCAGTGGAGGGCTCGGGAGCAGGGGCTCAGGAGCACAGGGGCTCAACCTAGTCCACCCGTTTGACCTGGTCTGCGCTGCCTACTAGTAGTACCGTCCACAGTCCGGGTTCTGAACCCGGGCCTACAGGCTAGAAGGTGGCAACGGAAATCTATTTTTTTTGCTTTTTTTTGCGGGAGAACGGAAATCAGGTTTAACCTCGTGATTCGTGCTGGCGGTTAAACTGCCAACGCGAATCACGAGGTTAAACCTGATTTCCGGGGTGGACGCCGCTGCCGGAGTGGCAAGCGGCGAAGGGCTCGGGAGCAGGGGCTCAGGAGCGCAGGGGCTCAGCCTAGTCCACCCGTTTGACCTGGTCTGCGCTGCCTATTAGTAGTACCGTCCACAGTCCGGGTTCTGAACCCGGGCCTACAGGCTAGAAGGTGGCAACGGAAATCTGTTTTTTTTTGCTTTTTTTGCGGGAGAACGGAAATCAGGTTTAACCTCGTGATTCGCGCTGGCAGTTAAACTGAAGAAGAAGAGCTTCGCGCTGCCACCTCGTCGTCCCATTCAGGCTTCCCGCCTTTCTTCAGAAAATCTCCACACAAATCACTCCAGGCAATTACCTCTGGACAGTCGAGCATCTCCAATAGATAATGTAGATTATAGATGTAAAACTAACTTTACATCTCCGAGGTCCAAAACCCCCTCTACAACAGATGATGTAGATGCAAAAAAATTACATAACCGTTTTTCGAAGAAGTAAAATACAACAACTTGAGTTACAAATTTGCATCTCTCTCTACAGAAGATGTAAAAACGATGATCGCACGCCAATTGCCTAACTGCCATCATACGGCTTCCGCCTGCCCGACCCCTGGCCGCCCAACTCCGCCGCCGGCCGATTTCACCCAAAATCATCGCCGCCGCCCGCCCGCCCATCTCCGACGCGGCCGTGACTCCGTTTGCCTGTCCCCCGCCGCCTACCTCGCCTGAGTAGCGACGGTTGTCCCCCGCAGCCACCGCTTCGAATTGAAGCTTCACAAGAGGTCTGGCTGCCATAATGGCTTCCATAGTGCGGTCATGGACGGGCTAAGCTTGTTCCTAGCCTTGACCCACCGTCGGAGGTAGGGCAGGTGAGCCACGCCGCCTACCCAACGGTCGTCTGCCTTCGTCGTTCTTCTCGCCGCTCCTCCAATACTCCTCTGCCGCCCCTACGCCGCTCCTCTGTCGTCCTGATTAACCACCCCCGACACACACCGGATGCCCCTTCTTCCGGCTGCCCAACGCGACCGCCCTGAATCGTGCCGCGCCGCCGCCGCCCCTATTTTGTCTGCCCCCACTAGTTTTTGCATTTCCATTTTGCATCATCTATTGGAGTTGCTCTTTCACATCTTCAATATACATCATCTGTTGGAGTTGTCTTTTGTTTAAGATATAAAAGGCATTTTACATCTCCTGTTTCACATCTCCTAATTTGCATCTTCTATTAGAGATGCTCTAAGATGGCAAGGTCCACATGTTTCGGAAAAAGGAAAATCCACATACCCAATGATTGCCCATGAACAACACAACTCTCTCAAAGGTCCTGACAAGGCCCCTACCGCCAGATAGAAACTGTTGGCACAGTGTGCATGCATGTGTGTACAGGCTCAAGTTCCAGCCCAGCCCCAGCCCCAGCCACAACCGACCTGCGGATCCGGTCCTCCGGTGGGAAAAGAGAAGAACACGGACGGGCACGTGTCGACCAGTTTGTGTGGGTAGGTAACTCGATATCCGATCGGCCGTGTCACCGTCTGACGACACGTACGTACGGGCGCGAGCGGGACCAAACAGTCCGGCACCGCCTCATTTAATCCTCCAGCTGCACCTGCACTCGTCGCCGTAAATCTGTGCTGTGTTGATCTCGCGTCGATGGAGAAAGGTTATGCCACCATGATCCAGCGGCTACTGCGTGTGGTGCATGTGTACGAGTTATGATTGGCACCACGACGAGTTTTCTGAGCCGGATGCAACCCCGGATTGGTGAAGAGCAGCTAGACCAAGTCCTCTGTGCGCCGCGTTAGTTAATCGAGCCATTCATTTTGGCGGCATCTATCTATGTGGACGTTTATCCTTGATTGATTTTCCATCAACACGCACACAACAGCGAGTTAAAAGCGCGGTAACAGCTACTGTTCCTATGCATGATGCCTAAGTAACACGTACGGGGACTGTACTATGGCCGACCTCTCCCACAGGCCACAGCCAAGTTGCGAGACCGATTAAGATCCTGGCTCCAGGCCGGCACGGGTATCCATCCACTAGCTAGCTCTAGACTACGTAGATTATAACCGGAGTAGCGGACCGAGTCCACTGCTGCTTATCTGCACATGGCTGATGGCTCATACGTAGTTGCTTCGGGTCCCGCTCACCACCTTTCCTTTCCTAAACCGACCGATACGTACCACCCCATGCCGCATCGCGTATGCAAAACAAAACTAGTGGAGTAGTTCCCAATTGCATATGCAATAATTTGCAAGGACGGATGGACAAAAAGTTTTGTTTCTGAAAATACCGGCTCCGGCAAAAGAGGGGTAATGACGGCGGCGTGTCTTCGACTCGCTTCAGTTGTTTATACTCGTCGCTATGTGGTCTACAGATCTGGATGTATTTTTATTTTATTTTTGATGTTCGTTGTACTGTCATGATTGAAAATGAATAGATTAAAAAAATTCACGCAAAAAAAAAAGAGTAGCTGACGAAACTAACTCAGTTCAAAATTACGACATTTATTTACTACCTTCGATTTATATAATAAGTGTCATAGTTTTAAACCAACCACAGTTCAAAACTGCGACACATATTTTGGATAGGAGTGAGTAGCAATTAGAGGGTGGTGTATGGCGCATGGTATTTCCATGCCCTCCCAATCAATATATTGGATGTTTGTTAGTACACTGGAGTATAGAAGCTTGATCTCCTCGCATCGTGGTGCAATAAGGTTCCATTTGAACTTTTTCTTTGGCGCAGTAAACATAAGTAAACAACTAAGGTTTCTCCGAGTCTACCAATTAGCATAAGTAAACAACTAAGATAGTTGTGCTTCCGCATATCTTTTTCTTAGTTGGAATTTGTTGCATGGTCACATCCGCACTAACAAATGCTAGTGGTACCTGAAATCAACTTTTACAAAATTTATTTCTGCAATCTTCCTTAGTTAGTTCATGGGCGATACTACCTTGAACTCGTTGAAGGATTGGAGGAGCCCCTCCCCACCTCCTTGACAAGTGGACCATGTGATGATAGATCCTTTGCCTCGCCATTGATCTTGAAGACCACATTCTGAGAGTTGGACCTCGGGATCATCTTCTGGAGACCAGCCTCCTTAGCAAGCTGAGTTAGAAGCCGGCACACCATGAGTTTGGCTAACTCGGGATTGTTGTCCCTGAGGACCGCTCCTCCGCCTCCAAAATCATGGCCTTCTACATACTCACATCTTCGGTGGCGTGTAGAACCACTGTTTCAACAGATGTTGTAGTACTCCTCTTCACTTGTGACCGTACCGACTAAAGAACAGAAAATACCCCCCACCCCCCCCCCCCCCCCCCCCTCCGAAAAAAAAGAAGAACTAGTAAATCAACCCCAAAACAACAAGTTGGTATTTTCTTTTGTTCGTCCATACTTTCATTTTTCTATTGTTTGTCATTTTCTTCCTTTTGTGGACATAGTGTCTTTAGAGAGTTAATTTCCATGGTAGTTTACACATAACTTTCTTACCAACATACTTCAGTTTTCTTGGACTTTTCCTATTTTTCTTTTCAATGTTGTTGATTATGTTCCTCTTCTTTCGTTGTTTTTCTAGCGTGTTACTGAGCATGTAAACTCCCCCAAATCACGAAGTCTTCATTTTCATATATACAACAAAAGGATGATGTAGGTTGAGTCACTGCACTCAAGACAACTTACCGTAGAGCTTGCCCGGGGTCATGACGCCTACGACGTCGAATGCAAAACCACTTAAAATAAATAAAATCATTCACCGAAAACATAAAAAATCTAATCCAATTTCAAAGATCTCAACATGAGAAACATATCAGAAAAAGGAACCACATGTCCATCGGGTTACTAGAAAAAAAAAGAAAATGTTGCAGTCGATTCAAAATGTTAAAGATGAGAATCCAACCCCCTCCCACCTAGCATTATTCATCTTCTTCCATGGCCATCTTCTACCCCACCGACCCCCTTCTTCCTCCACCTCCACCCTGGCTCACCAACATCATCCTCTTGTTCGAGACTCGTCGCCAGCCACGCCTTGCCACCACTCGCCACGGTTTTCCCGTCCCAGGCTAATGCCCCGCACCCGCACTTGTCAAACCCTCAGACTCGCCTTCGTCTATGATGTCGTGGGCAGCCATGTTGGCCCCTGCTATATCTCTCGCCTGAGTCCTGCCGACTTCTCCATACCTTGCCGGTGCTCGCTGCGGTGCCCTTGATCCTGGGCCCAGGGTTTCGCCTCTCTCACGCGGAATCGACCGGCGTAATTTCTAGTTCAATTGTCCGAGAATTAGCAAAACCCTAGAAAAGTAGTTTGTAATTTGAATGGTGAGAAGGGTGGCGGGGAGGCCTCCTAATGAACCCATGGGGTAGCTACCCTCTCGTTCTAGGCATTTGAAAGTTAGAATGTGTACACAATTGCACCTTCTGTCCTAAAACCATCACGTTCCGTTGCAAAGCATGATTTATTGGTTCGGCAACACGACACCCCGCGCGTCAAAATCGCCGAGTAGTTTCACACTTCCCGCCCCTCCCCTTTGGCACTTGTGTTTCACCACAGCTCACTGAAACACGGAGAAAAGAGAGAGAAATTTGTCTCTCCTCTCCTCGCACCCCTCCTCACCGGCCGGCCACCTATAAGTAGCGGAATCCACCTTAGCTTTCTCCACGCAGCTGGACTTGCATTCGCACACGCACACGGCACACCTCCAAATCCAACACGAGCTCAGCTCCCAGTCTCCCTCTCCCTCTCTCGGCCGCCGACCTCCGCTCTGCTCTGCTCTGATCGATCGGCCATGGACTTCGGCGCCGACATGGACGACTTCTCGCTCCAGTACATCCACGAGCAGCTGCGGCTCCAGCTGCTCGGCGCCGACCCCTGCGGCCTCCTGCCCCTCCCCGCGGCGGACGACTTCGCCGCGCACCCGGACTTCATGCCCGCGGACTTCCTGCCGCAGCCGCTCCCCGCCTTCGTCGACCTCACGGCGACCGACTACGCGGACGCGGCGGCGTACCGCGCCGCCGCGGAGCCGGTCATGATACGGTTCGGCGGCGAGGCGTCCCCCGTGTCGTCGGACCCCGCCCGGAGGCCGTCGCTGACCATCTCGCTGCCCCCGGCCTCGCACGGCTGGGCGGCGCCGGCGCCGGTGCCCGCGGCGGAGGCCGCCGCGGCCGCGGACGCCAACGACTTCCGCAAGTACCGCGGCGTGCGCCAGCGGCCGTGGGGCAAGTTCGCGGCGGAGATCCGGGACCCCAACAAGCGCGGCTCGCGCGTGTGGCTCGGCACCTACGACACCTCCATCGAGGCCGCGCGCGCGTACGACCGCGCCGCCTTCCGCATGCGCGGCGCCAAGGCCATCCTCAACTTCCCCAACGAGGTCGGCTCCCGCGGCGCCACGGACTTCGTCGCCCCGCCGCCGCCGCCGTCGCAAACCGCGCGCGCGGCGCCCACGTCGCAGAACAAGCGGAAGCGGCAAGAGGCGGCCGAGCCATGCGTCGAGGTGGTCCGGGATACCACGAAACACTGCAAGGCCGATGCGTCCGCGTCGCCGGCGTCGTCGCTCACCTCAACGCCGACCTCGACGGTGACGTCCTGCACCACCACCCTGTCCTCGTCGGATGCCGGCGGCAACTACGAGATGTTCCCGCTGGCATCACCGACTAGCTGGACGTGGGATCAGCTGCTGGCCGAAGGGATGTTCGGCAGCCTGTCGCCGCGCCAGCAGCTGGGTAGCTTCCCGGAGGTGACCGTGAACTGAGACTGGCGGAACTACCGGGCCGCCGGTACGGTCGACGCCAGGAACTGTAGAGCCTGTGAAAAGAGTAAGCTAAGCATGGTGATTACTTAGGTGTAAATTAAGCTGCCAATAATTAGTGGCTCCTAGTTCTCGACGGCCTACGCTTTGGACTCATCTTGGGAGCTTGGCCTGGAGCTGTGCACTGTGTACAGGATTACAGGAGTGAGGAGGATAGAATATTACTAGCGCATGCATGTCACGGGTGATGAACGTAAGCATCGACGACATAGGTAGATGTTGATATATACTTACACTGCATAGATATGTATGTAATGTAAATTACGTGAAGATCAAAGTGTGGGTGCTTGTTTATGTATGTATATTTGGAAGGAGATTGGATTTAGAGCATAATTGGTTCGATGCCAAAAGTTGGCATGCCAAATTTTGGCAACTACCAAATATTGGCTAGAGATTGGTTGCTTGCCAATTCTCGTTGTCAATCTCACAAAAAGTTGCCAAATGTTGGCAACTTTTAACTTTGCCAAATGTTGGCTTGCCAAATATTGGCAATGCCAAATGTTGGTAGCAAACCAATTATGCTCTTAGATCCATCGATCCGTCGGTCGATGTCTATATATGCAGTTGTGTTTGCCTTCTGGTGCCATAAATTCGGTTAGGACTTCACGTGTGGCTACATTGGGTGCACACCTCAAGGATCAAGATCAGCCTAGCTATAAACCTAGCCATAGCGTCGTTAGTCGCACGCTCTAAATGAAGTACTTTTCCTGCTTTGGAATATCTTCTCAGAAGTTCAGTTCCACACTTGACACAGGCTGTTCAGTGATCTCATGGCGCCCTCGAATGGGGCAAACACGTCGCAAAGTCACAGCTTATACATTTGTCAAGTGTTTCTTTAAGGCCGGCCTTCACCCAGATAATTAACAAGCGCATGTGTTTGCTTCAGCTGATAGCCTCAACACTGTTTGGATTAGACGCGCCCGCGCTACTCATGCATGCATCTTAACTTGTCAACTGCTGACAGTAGTACGTTAAGTCGTCGTTAAGTGATCTCGTCAGAACACAATCCGGAGGAGGCTTACAAACTGGAGAGTTTACTGCAACGTGGCTGCTCGGCAGCACTTCCACTCCACAATTTGGAATCTAATCTAACTAGTATCACGGACGTACGACGTTGTTAATCAGTAGAGCACTACGTCAGGATCTTTCCAACGACTATATACTGGATACGGACCACTGGCTAAGAAAGATGCATGAAGCTTCTACGTACTAAAGGTGGACGTTTACCTCCGTGATTTCATCAATCATTCATCGATGCGTGATCACATGCATGTACTTCGGCTAGAAGGAAAAGTAAACATTGGACGACCGCTCTGCCTGATACGGAGTACTGGTAACATGGATCAAGTCTGATTCAACGGTCAGGGTTGAAAATAATTATCAAAGTAGCTTGGAGATACTTTTGTTGGTAGCTCTCATCGGCCCCAAGGAGTGTATACATGTACTAACTTCCAATTATTCCCTTGGTATCAAAATGTAAGACGTTTTTCGTAGGCTAGTTTAGCTTAAAACAGTCTTATATTTTGATACGAAGATATTACTCCCTTGTATAGTTGTAATTTTGATAGTGGCCGTGTATACAAAAATGAAGGGAGTACTAATAAAGGTATGATCAGATGTAGGGTTTTTTTTCTTAAAAAACACATCAAGATCTCTAGACCATGAAACGACCACTACCAATGCCAGGTCGTCGCTCCCCTACCGAAGCCGGTTTGAACTTGTCAATGACAGTCAAAAAGTACCCATGCATGTGCCCTAAGGACCAGAGGCCTGAAGCCGCAGTCGTTATGGTTGAACCCTTGAATCAATATGAAATGCTTCAAACTAGATCTCGCAGACGCACATGCATTACGAGAAACCCTAGCCTTGCCGCTTCAAGGAGACGACAAGAATTTACATCGTAGCTCTGTCGATTACATCTAGACTCGAGACCAACTTAAAAAAGAAGTGTCGTCATCCATCCGAATGCCACCCTGTCGCTGCCCGAGAAACCCTAACATAAACCTACTAGTTGGCTAGTTGGAGCCAAGGCGAGCCAAGGCACTGACATTCTCCTTCCCGCCACCGGCCGGTGCAAACAGAGGAAAGCAGTTGCAAAACTAGGGCCATGTCGCGCACTGTATTTGTAGGAACACTAGTACAGCTAATCAATGGATCACACGGTAGTTGTAACATTTCTAATATTGAATATGGATCGGAGGGAGCACTAAGTTTTGACGCAGCACATTATTCGCGCTGATTACTCTTGGCATGTACTAGTACTCACACTTGTAGGTTTGAATGCTCTTCAGTGTGAGTACTTGGGATGCAGAATGAGCACACGAATGAGGTACCCTGTACGTACGTATATTCTACGGAATCAACTTCAGTTAGACACCATGTTTCTTCGTTCCGGTTGACGCCGATCGGAGGCAGGCGGCAACCAAAGTCGCGACTAAAACGAACCCTACGCAGGCAGCGTCGTCACTGTTAAAGCGCTGAGGATCGGAGCGCTAACCCGCAATGAATGCGGCCTGCCTGCATTCCAGCCTCCCTATCCTGAAAGCGCCGTCCCTCTTTCCATGTGCGAACTGGAAAGTCAGATATCTTGTTGGCGAATCAGTTCGCCGTTGGCAGTTGGAGGCAGGACGACGATGACGCAGCAGCAGTGCCGCGAACAGTAGGCGCCGGACAGAATGTGGCCGCTAAAAACCAGCCGAGGGCCAAGAAAGCACGGGGTTTACCTGGCTGATTGAGGCCGTGTTTGGTTCATAAATCCTAGAACTTTTTTTAGTCCTAACTTATAAGTCTTAAGTCTTTAAAAAGTCCCTATCTGTTTGGTTCCTGAGACTTATAAGTCTCTATAAAATCATATTACAATTATAAGTCCCTATAAGTCCCTCCTTGAGAGTCTTATTTTATAAGTCCCAAATGCTCACTTTAAATCCCTATAAGTCCCTTCTGTTTAGTTTAGATGGGACTTATAGGTACTTATTTAAGTCCCTAGACCAATAAGTCTCTGGAAACAAACACCCTCTGAATGCATTCGCTACGAATAGTTCAAGGGTTGACATTTGCTTGGAGATGATCATGGGTCGGCCAGGCGCTGGACGATGTCAACAGACGGGTGCAGGGACGGGTCGACGACCCCTGCCCGTACACCGCGCCCCAGCAAAACGGGAGCAGGGGTTTGACTTGGGCGTGCCGCCCTTCAAGCCGTGTCGCTCTCCCCCATGGGCCGACGCACTGTCTGCATGATTGGCATTGCTAGACTTGTCCTGCACTCGGACACTCTCCGGCCACAGGAAAACACTCGGACCCACGGCAGGCTAAGCTGCTACAAAAACCGAAAAATGGAGAAGGCAAACGGCATCGGCATCCTGAGAGCGACACTGAGGCAACGAGGCGCGAGCCCACCAAATGATTCACAAAGGTCAGCTGGCTGCTGGCAGCTTGAAGAGAGTCTTGAGCCTGCCAGGTGGAACGGGAAAGACGGACGGTCACTGGCTTAACTTCGTGATGTGGATAGGAGAAATAGGACGTACTCTACTGTACGAGCAGCATACGGAGTGTGATGCGATGGGGATCGTTTTCCGTCGGCGTGCGAGCCCATTCATGGCTGCCGCCTGAGCTTTCTTGCCTGCGGTCAACCCAGTACGTACGTACACACGCCGATCCTCTCCGGCCAGGCTCTTGTGATGATCAGAGTTCGCATGATCGTCGTCGCGAGCGCGCACAGGTGTCGGGTCGAGGGGGTAAAACGATTTGTGCTGCTCGTCGGTCAAATGCAGGTAGACCTCGCTGTTGGAGCGTCACGCGGAGATGAAGGGGTAGGCGACAAAGGAAACGAAGCGCCGAGCTCGGGCGGTGAGCGGGAGACGCGACGCAACACCAGGTGGCGCCACCCGTCGTCGTCAATGAGAGAAGACGGCCGTGCCGTGTTCATAGCTAGCTAGTCAGTGTGCCGGGGCTGTGAGTGTCACCAGAGGGCACTGCAGCACAGCACGGGTTTCGTGTGTGTGCGTGCGCGTGGCATATGTTAATGTTGCAGGACCATCATCCAATAGTTTCTGCCTGCCGGCCTGAGTCCGTTTTTCTTTACTTTATTATACTCCATCCAATAACAGGCAAGTGGTTTACAATCAGAGGAGAAATAATGTACAGGACAGTGCTATCCCAATATGCATATTTCATGGAATTCCTACTTTACAAGAATAATTGCATAATCTTACTCAATACGAGTATGATCTTCACCGTAAAATAAAGGCAAAATTAACTTCTTGTTCTGGCAATCGGTTCCGTAAATACAAAAGCAAGTGGATTTTCTTTTTCTCACTGAATTGAACGCCAAAAGTAACTGAATACAGTCCACTACTGCAATCAATAAACATAAGCTAGTGTTCGAGTACACTTTTTATTTATTTTTGAACAGGGAGTACACTTAACTTGACATCAAAGATAACAGGTGCAAAGAAAACTACTGTATTACATGGGTGTAACATTCAATACAACAAAGTTCAGTACTCTTTAACCTAGTATTACTGGTACAAGCCAATGCGAAAGTAGTAGCAAAACTGCTGGACAATCACACCTCACCTCCGGAGAGGTGCAACGACTCTTATTCATAAACCAGTCTTACTTGCCACCTTGCAAGGCCTCAACTAATCTGCCAGCAGATTAAGCTTACCTGGAGATCATTGTCACATTATTAGCATCACACACATATGATACACATCGGCACAACTATGGGAAGAACTTGATCATAAAGTAAGGAGTATACAGTTCAGTGTCTAGTGTCATTAATATGAATACAACAGCAGATGCTTATCATTTGAGCTACGAAAACATGTTCCTATATATTTAATAAAATGGAAGTTGAAGCCAAGTTTAAATGAAATTGAAGTAGTGCACACCCAAGTTTCTTCAAACAGCTGGATTGCTTGATAATTCAAAGCTCAAACAAATAACCAAGTATCAATGTTTGCCCAAACAGTCAGTCATTGGTGATGTTAACGCAAACTTAAACAACTGCCTGATTAGAACAATTATGACTCATGAGTAATTTGTAGCTTTGGGTGGGATATCAAACCCCTGCAATTTCATATACATTTTGCCAAGCTATGCCTTGCAACAATTCTAGCCGATGTTGATAGTTATTGCTCAAGCCAGGTAAAGTAAACTCTGAACATCAGGACAATAACAGATCTCATGAAAGCTGTGATTATCTAACCAACTTTTCTCTGCTTTCATGGCTATTTTCCAACAGCACATTATAAAATAAGTTCAACACAAATCCTCCAGCTAAGTTGGGTGAAGACTCTTGACCCTAACCTATTATTCCTTTTCACGCAACGTTCTCTGCAACATAGCAGGAGAGTGAGTAGGGGTATGTCCTATGTAGGCTTCTAAAATTTAATTTTTGTGCAAAGCCCTTTTTGAGTGTGAAAGACCATAATCCTTGGAAATAACTTGTATAATTTCCAAAATACATTACCAAGTAGTCTAGGGCCAATGTACAATCTTCCAACTAACCTATATATAAGAGCCGTAATGGATTAAAGGGCCGCAAAACATCCAGCATGAGTTATTAACAAGTATACAACATGAGTTCACAAGTGTACTACCAAACATTTTAATTTTGAAACAAGACAAGAAAAGATCCTCCTGCTCTTCCAGACTTGCTATATAGCTCAAAATGCTTGTAACCAGGGCATGACTAATTGACTAGATTGACACTAAGCAGAGGTTCTACACTTGCCCCACGTGACACAATCAATCTTTCGTAACGGGATCTTTCCTGATCACCATATGCTTGTATTAAATCCGCCCGCAGCTATGGAACATCGGCCTCTCCGAATGGCAATACAGGGTTTACTGCTAATTATTTGACCTAAGCCAGAGCCAATATAAAATGTGGTTGTATGATAAGCTTTTGGGTTCTACTGAAACATCAATCGATCTTTTTTTACCCTAGGTAGTGGTGCCCACCAATTCCGGAGCCTGCACCCGCTTCTCATCTGCAACTCTTGTCGACGTTCCGCCTAAAGAAAAACCTGATTTTCTTAGGACAGAGTGGTAGGTCGGAAGCATTGACAAGAGCTACAAATTGAAAACAAGTGCAGACTCGGGAACTCGTTAGGATTGCCACCGAGGGTCAAAAAGATCAACAATGTTTCAACGGAGCCCAAAAAGTTACTGTACAACCACATGCCATATGGGCTCTGGCTTGTTCAAGTACATAGCGGGAAACCCTTACTTAGGTAAGGCCATTCAGAGAGGCCAATGTTGCAGAGTTGCAGGCGGATCTAGTACAAGTATATGCTGCTACTTTGGAAAGACCTCACCATGATCTTATTGCGACCACAAGTGTACAAACACAAAAGATTGATTGTATCGTGTAGGAAAAGTGCACATCTCGCAAAGTGTGAATCAAGGCAATTAGTCGTTACCCCGATTACAGGCACATCGAGCTATTAGGTCCAGAACAGATAGATGATCCTTCCTACATATGAGAGCCATAATGGATTACAGGGTCCCAGAACATTCAGCATGAGTTCATAACAAGTATACAACATCGAGTTCACAAGTGTACTACCAAATCATTTTTATTTTGAAAACAAGACAAGAGAAGATCCTCCAGCTCTTCCAGACTTAATGTAGCTCAAAATGCTTGTAACCAGGGCATGACTAACCGACTAGATTGACACTCAGCAGAGGTTCTTCACTTACCCCACATGACACAACCAATCCTTCGTGACGGGTCTTTCCTGATCACCATATACTTGTATTAGATCCTCCTGCAACCGGCCTCTCCGAATGGCAATACTTAAGTAAGGGTTTACTGTTAATTATTTGACCTAAGCCAGAGCCCATATAAAATGTGGCTGTGCGATAAGCTTTTGGGTTCTATTGAAACATAAATCGATCTCGTTTTTTTACCCTGGGTAGCGGTCCCCACCAATTCCTGAGCCTACACCCACTTCCCGCCTGCAACTCTTGTCGACGCTCCGCCTAAAGAAAAACATGATTTTCTTAGGGCAGAGTGGTAGGTCGGGGGCGTTGACAAGATCCCAGCAGAAAACAAGTGCAGAGTCAGGAACTCGTGAAGGGTCAAAAAGATCAACAATGTTTCAATGGAGCCCCAAAGGTTACCATACAACCACAAGCCATATGGGCTCTGGCTTGTTCAAGTACATAGCGCGAAACCCTTTACTTAGGTAAGGCCATTCAGAGAGGCCAATGTTACATAGTTGCGGGCAGATCTAGTACAAGTATAGGGTGCTACTTTGGAAAGACCCCGCCATGATCTTACCCCAACCGCAAGTGTACCAACACAAAAGATTTATTGTGTCATGTGGGAAAAGTGCACAACTCTGCAAAGTGTGAATCAAGGCAATTAGCCGTGACCTAATTACGAGCATTTTGAGCTACTAGGTCCAGAACAGATAGATAATCTTCTCTCATCTTGTTTTCAAACTTAAAAACATCTTGGGAGAACACTTGGGCTCAAGTAGTACAATTGTAATGAACCCATGTTTAAGGCATGAGCATCAAGCTATACAGATGATGTGAACCCATACTGGGTAGGTTAGTTAGAAGATTGTCCATCAAGCCCTATATTCTTTAATTTCCAAAAAAAACTATTATTGGTACTTCAAATTCAAAAAAGAAACCCTAGAAACCTACATAGGACATCAAGCATGTATTGCTCTTTCCTGGTATAACTACTTATGAGTACAATCAATGTACTCACCCGCTACGTTTTATGTGCAAAATCTGACCTTGAAAAGGATTAACGACTTGGGGTCGCGAGTCCCCTTAACTTGTGTGGGGTTAATGGTCTTATCTTATTTGTGTTGAACTGGCCTTCAGGTGGTGTGAAATAATGTACTTCGGATATATGTTTGCAATGTAATAAATGACATGTATTTTGATATTTCATCTTCAAACTTTGCCTTCTAGCAACTGTTCTAAGGTCTAGCACGGTAAACACAGAAAATCCGGATCCTGTTTGGTCAGGTCTTCACATTATCAAAGAACCATCTGATTTGCCCATTTTTCCATTTGGCTAACCAACTTCTCTCTGCTTTTTCCCACACCAGATTATAAAATAAGTTGAGCACAGTATAGTTCAACAACCACAAACTGAGTCCAAGTATCAGATAAAGAACAAATAAATAAATTTGATAGACCTACAACACCTAATAACCTCATTATGCGTTGTTCTGATCCTACCACCAACATGCCATGTAAATAGAAACGGAGGCGATTGCAACCCATGCTTGGCGCTTGGAGTGTCATGGCACTAAAATGTGGCGGCATGCCGTGTAGGTGTGTACAATGGATGCCAAAATCAAATGAACTGGGAGCCAAATCACAATCGAGGGGTAAGGTGAGTTGTGGCCTAAGGGCATGTCTGGATGGCATCCACTTCACCACACTTTTCTGCCACAAGTGTGGCAAGCGTTTGGTTGTAGCCACAGTTATGGCATGCCACACTTCTTTTAGTCAGATACCTCACTTGTCATGGACTTGGTTGCTAGCCAACTTCTGCCACAAGTGTGGCGGCCAATTTGGCCACCACAAAAAATGTGGAATGCCACACTTGTGGGACAAAAGTGTGGCAAAGTCCGGAAGGGTAACCAAACATGCTCTAAAAATACAAAATCGCCACCAAGGGGCAAGCAAAAATATTCCAGCAGCCATGTTGATCGAGGAAGATGAACATATGAGCGAATCAAGGGGGTGAGTTGAGTTGTCTTTTCTTTTCTTTCTGAGGTAAATGATTTGAGTTGAGTTAGTCTGACTGGGAGGAGAACTTGAGAAAATGGTGGGAGGCGACATGAGAGGGACGTCCAGAAAGCGTCAATGAGACTGTAGGCTTCTAGGTTTGTGTCCATTCCTAGTTGAATTCCCCAGGATTAGGGATGAAGGTGCAGATTCACTATGGGATGCTAATCCCAGGACTTTTGGCTGTAGGAGCGTGTAAACAGTTGTCACATTCACATAATACCTTCTAAGTTTTACTTTTCAGGTAAGTTATTCCATTCTAACACAATCAAAATAAGGAGTGCGAATTGGCTGATCGGACAATCACCTGCCTAGGTTTCTCAATCCACTACTTAAAGTCAATAGACAAACATCAATAACCTTACAAGTGACAACACTGCAATATTCTTTACCTCAGATATATGTTCAATAATTTCCTACAGGCACCATTGGGGTTACTGACCCTCTTTGGTGCAAAATAGACATCATATTACAGTCCTAGTTTTGGCTACTGTGACATGTGTTCTTGTGTATAGCTGGTATCAGATGATACAAAGAAGCAACATTGCATACAGATGCAGTACTTAACAAGGCGTGCAACTATTATACCGTAAGAATCAAAAGCAAGATCCATATGGCTCAAGCATATGTTTCTACTAGTCTACTAGTTAGACAAACCTCTCAAAGGGAGGTGTTTATTGCCTGCTTACATGATCAACTGAACGAAACACTTATTTCAAGATAAAGGTTCACCTAATCGTATTGGCAGAAAACGAATGTTCTTCTGAACATGTGATAACCTTAGGTTCGCGTCATAGTCACACACAGAACACATCACCAATTCGAATTAACAATGTTTTAAACTCATGTGGCTTAATATGCGGTAGAAGAATACTCACTTTTTGTTCACGCAGATTTGGACGCAATCATTCCAGCCTTCCGAGCATAAGCGAAGATCCCACCGGCCTCAATAACCGGGCCTGCATCACCAATAGGCTTCAGCTTGTACTGCTTGCCGGATGTGTGGTTAATCAAGACCGAGTTATCGAGGTCCACTGTGACCACATCCCCGGTCTTGCACTCCTTGCTGGCACCGCTGTCCGCGAGCTCCAGGGGGTACACCTCCCCGGTGGCCACTGAATTGCGGAAGAAGATGCGGGCGTAGCCCTCGGCCACAACGGCGCGCGCGCCGGCGGCTCCGAGCGCGACGGGCGCGTGCTCGCGGGAGGAGCCGCACCCGAAGTTGGCGCCGCCGATGATGACGGCGTAGCGGGACGACTCCTCGCCGGGGGCGACGAACGGGATCGGGTAGGCCGCGGATGGGAGGCCCACGAAGGCGAAGGAGCCGAGCTTGCGGTACTCGTCGGGCTTGGACGGCACCAGGGTCAGGTGCTCGGCCGGGATGATCTGGTCGGTGTCGATGTTGTCCCCGACGACGAAGCACTCGCCGTGGAACGCGGCGGACGACGGCGAGTCGCCCGCGGCGGCGGCCGCGGTTAGGGGCCGCGCGCGGTGGCATCTCAGCGAGACGGTGGCCGGGTGGCGGGGGGCGGCCTGAATGCGGGCTCTGGCGGGCGCTCGGCCCGGGGCCAGCACCGCTGTCGCCGTCGCCGTCGCCGCATCCGTCAACGATAACAGAGGAGCCGCCGTCATGGTGGCAAGTCCGTGTGGTGGAGACTGCAGAGGCGAGGCACTGAAACGAACTAGGGCCGGCGGCTTGCTTTCGTTTTGCGGTCTGCCTCTTCGGGGATGCGGCGAGGGCTCTAAAAAGCTCTCGTTTCGTAAGGGCCACGAAACGTTAGCCTGTCGGCCCATCACTGTGTTCTGGGTCATAGGAGGACTATTTGGATGTTGGGCTAGTTCTTCTTTTATTAGGCTTCATTTCGTTAAAAAAAAAACAGGCTTCATTTCGGCTTACAAAAACAACCAAGTATACAGTACAGATATTTCAATTAGACTTGCAGGAGCAACTAACTAAAGATTAGTTTCTCTAAAAAAACTAACTAAAGATTAGTTTTCACCTAAAAAAACTAAAGATTAGCCCTCATCATGTGACACATGTGGTGAGCAATCCAAACTATTGAAAACAAAAACACTAAAGGTTAGCCCTAGAAGGAACCCGCAAGGGTCCTTTTTGTGACTTGAGAGCGCGCCAAGTGGTGCGCCCAACCGCCGTCACATGTCGCGTGTTGGACGCTCTCTCTAGATTTCATGTTTTTATTTTATTTTTGTACGTGTTTTTGTGTTCTTGGGTTTCTGATGGGGTTTTCGAGGGTTTTTGTTTTTTGGTCTATGCCTGATTTTTCCTAGGTTTTGAAAAAAATGTTTGTGTGCTTGTCATGGAAGCACATTTTTGCTTCTGCGAGGAGCACAATTATGTTCCCCGAAAAGAGAAAAAAAATATGTGCTTTCATGAGAAATACATATTTGCTTCTCGTGGAAGCATAGATTTGCATCTGTGAAAAGTATTTCTCGACAAGGAAAAAGATGTACTTTCATGAGAATCACAACAGTGCTTCTCAAGAAGCGCAGTTGTGCTTTTTTAGGGAAAATTGTGCTTCTCCAAGAGGGCAAATAAGTGAAAAATTGGAATTTTCATCCTGAAAAACATGCTTCTGGGCTTTGTTTTTTCTGTGTTTTGTTATTCATTTTTATCATTTGTTGATTTTTTTTGTTTTTGTTACCGAAATTTGCTTTTTGTTTTTTATTTCTGATTTTTTCATGAAAAGAAAGTTTGTCGAAACATATTAACATGGTATCTAGTTTTTAAAATCTTGATGCAAGAATTCAATAGTAAAAACAGTTCAGGATTTGGACGCACGGTTCAAGAGATAAAATGTTTTGAATATACGAAGAGAGTGGAAACATCCAGATTGCAACAAGTTACGCACGCCACTTGTCCATGACTGAGAAGATGGTGGTGGCCTTTGCAAGGGGTACTCTTTAACTAGTGATTTCATAGACTTGTGTGTTTGGCTTGGGACCACGGTATATAGCAGCGGGCTAGAGTTTGAAGCGACAACTATGTCTTTTCTATCAAAAAACTTTCGATCTATCATTGAACATTATGCCAGTACATAGAACACTGGAAGTAACCGAAATTACATCCCTAGGGACGAGTATATGCACTAGAGTGAGCCGGAGACCCGCCACCATCATCATCCACCCACCCCCACCAAAGCTGAGCAAACCTTGTTGTACTAGACAATCAGGAAGTCATCGTGATATGGTCACAAGGACTAGTATACCAGAACAACAACCGTCGTTGATGAAGAGATCAGAATGATCAAACTTGTAGACACGAGAATACCGAATCTATACAGATCCACCGAAGACAAAGCATTGATCGAATCATGTGAAATTTGCCGGGGATACACCTCGACATGCCCTCCGACAACTCTAGACGCGTCGCTGGGACGGGGTTAGGTGGGGAGAACCTTATTTCATCTTCATGAAGTCGTCACCACCTTTCCTTCCTGAGCGAAACACAAATCCTAAACAAACTAAAAACACACCTAAAAACGGAGCAGGAACCCACCCACCGGTAAGGGTCGGGATTGACCACGTCTACATTGTCTTAAGGCCACAAGAGATGAGGCAGATTGGCGATAGGAGGGGAGCATGGAAACCCTGGTTGTTGGGTCGCTCATGGGGGAAGGGTGGAAAGTGATTCACATGTTTACCGAAAATGCATAAGAGCACCTGTGGGGCAACCCCCTCGTATCTCGCCATTAAACAAACATAGGGATATGTACAACTATATTAGTATGAAGGTATGTTTTTATTTCTATTTTGATTTAGGACAGGTACAAAGGGATGTATTTACTACTAGAACTATCCCCATGGCCCACTATAAGGGCATATTTATCCCTTAATAGTTTTGGTGATTGATGACAATGTTTTTGCGGACTAATCGTGTGCATTGAGAATTTTCAGATATATTATGTCTAGGCACAAGACGATTTGGTGCCCCTCGAAGACTATTGAAGACGGCGTTTCTCTACGTTTCTTTTTGGTGGATTTGAGTCGTAGAAAAGTCGTACTATTAAGAGGGGGTCCGCGTTGAAAAGGTTTGGGTGGAATCAACACGTACACATCTGTTCCTTTTGCACCACCTTTTCTTTGACTCGTTGGAGCATCCTCCGTTTCTCCGTATCTCTGCAAAAGGAAGGACTTCTAGTGTTGCTGAACTGGGGCATGCGGTAGTATTGCTCCTCAGAGCGGTAGTACCGCAGGCCCCTGCGGTAGTACCGGCCTTGGGCGCGGTAGTACCGCAGGTGCTCACAGTAGTACCGCTTCTCGGGCGCGGTAGTACCGTGGCCTCAGGCCAGGCTCAGCAGCACGAGCGGAAGTAGGGGCGGATGTAATTTTTTACATCCGCGCCCTACATGGTAGTACCGCTCCTGGCTCGCGGTAGTACCGTGTCGGATTTTTGCATAGATCTAAACTCAATGGAAGTTGCCACGGGTGTATTTTTATATGTTTGTGCCTTCTCTATCTAGACTATCCCTGCCTTGCAGTAGTACCACAAGGGGGAGCGGTAGTACCACGCCAGCGGTTCTACCGCCCTCTGCTTCAACGCATCAGGGCTGGTTTAGCTACTGTTGCGCCAGCGGTAGTACCGTAGTGCCTTGCGGTAGTATCGCGGGCCCTGGCGGTAGTACCGCGTCTCTGGTACGGTAGTACCGTGCGTCGCAGGCTGAGTTGGTGGATAACGATTGGATTTGTTCTTCTACTATAAAAGGGGAGTCTTCTTCTCCGAGTTGACCACCTCTTCCACCCCAAGCTCCATTATTGCTCTAAGATCCATTTTCGCCTGATCTCTCTCCCTAGCCAATCAAACTTGTTGATTTCCTAGGGATTGGTTGAGAAGGCCCCGATCTACACATCCACCAAGAGAAATTTGATTCCCCCACTAATCCCTCGCGGATCTTGTTACTTTTGGGTGTTTGAGCTGTTGGGTTTCGTAGTAATTTCAAAAAATTTCCTACGCGCACACAGGATCATGTGATGCATAGCAACGAGGGGAGAGTGTTGTCTACGTACCCAACGCAGACCGACTGCGGAAGCGATGACACGACGTAGAGGAAGTAGTCGTACGTCTTCACGATCCAACCGATCAAGCACCGAAACTATGGCACCTCCGAGTTCGAGCACACGTTCAGCTCGATGACGATCCCCGGACTCCGATCCAGCAAAGTGTCGGGGAAGAGTTTCGTCAGCACGACGGCGTGGTGACGATCTTGATGAACTACAGCAGCAGGGCTTCGCCTAAACTCCGCTACAGTATTATCGAGGAATATGGTGGCAGGGGGCACCGCACACGGCTAAAGAATTGATCACGTGGATCAACTTGTGTCAACTTGTGTGTTTAGAGGTGCCCCTGCCTCCGTATATAAAGGAGCCAAGGGGGGAGGGTGCGCCGGCCAAGGGAGAGAGGCGCAGGAGGAGTCCTACTCCTACCGGGAGTAGGACTCCCCCCCCCAATCCTATTCCAACTAGGATTCCCAAGGGGGAAAGAGGGAGAGGGGTGGCCGGCCACCTCTCCTAGTCCTAATAGGACTAGGGGAAGGGGGGATGCGCGCAGCCCCCTTGGGCTGCCCCTTTCTCCTTTCCACTAAGGCCCATGATGGCCCATATGGCTCCCGGGGGGTTTCGGTAACCTCCCGGTAACCCGGTAAAATCCCGATTTCACCCGGAACACTTCCGATGTCCAAACATAGGCTTCCAATATATCAATCTTTATGTCTCGATCATTTCGAGACTCCTCGTCATGTCCGTGATCACATCCGGGACTCCGAACAACCTTCGGTACATCAAAATGCATAAACTCATAATATAACTGTCATCGTAACCTTAAGCGTGCGGACCCTACGGGTTCGAGAACAATGTAGACATGACCGAGACACGTCTCTGGTCAATAACCAATAGCGGGACCTGGATGCCCATATTGGCTCCTACATATTCTACGAAGATCTTTATCGGTCAGACCGCATAACAACATACGTTGTTCCCTTTGTCATCGGTATGTTACTTGCCCGAGATTCGATCGTCGGTATCCAATACCTAGTTCAATCTCGTTACCGGCAAGTCTCTTTACTCGTTCCGTAATACATCATCTCACAACTAACATATTAGTTGTAATGCTTGCAAGGCTTATGTGATGTGTATTACCGAGAGGGCCCAGAGATACCTCTCCGACAATCGGAGTGACAAATCCTAATATCGAAATACGCCAACCCAACATCGACCATTGGAGACACCTGTAGTACTCCTTTATAATCACCCAGTTACGTTGTGACGTTTGGTAGTACCCAAAGTGTTCCTCCGGTAAACGGGAGTTGCATAATCTCATAGTCATAGGAACATGTATAAGTCATGAAGAAAGCAATAGCAACATACTAAACGATCGGGTGCTAAGCTAATGGAATGGGTCATGTCAATCAGATCATTCTACTAATGATGTGACCTCGTTAATCAAATAACAACTCATTGTTCATGGTTAGGAAACATAACCATCTTTGATTAACGAGCTAGTCAAGTAGAGGCATACTAGTGACACTCTGTTTGTCTATGTATTCACACATGTATTATGTTTCCGGTAAATACAATTCTAGCATGAATAATAAACATTTATCATGATTATAAGGAAATAAATAATAACTTTATTATTGCCTCTAGGGCATATTTCCTTCGGTCTCCCACTTGCACTAGAGTCAATAATCTAGATTACACTGTAATGAATCTAACACCCATGGAGCTTTGGTGCTGATCATGTTTTGCTCGTGGAAGAGGCTTAGTCAACGGGTCTGCAACATTCAGATCCGTATGTATCTTGCAAATCTCTATGTCTCCCACCTGGACTAGATCTCGGATGGAGTTGAAGCGTCTCTTGATGTGTTTGGTCCTTTTGTGAAATCTGGATTCCTTTGCCAAGGCAATTGCACCAGTATTGTCACAAAAGATTTTCATTGGACCCGATGCACTAGGTATGACACCTAGATCGGATATGAACTCCTTCATCCAGACTCCTTCATTTGCTGCTTCCGAAGCAGCTATGTATTCCGCTTCACATGTAGATCCCGCTACGACGCTTTGTTTAGAACTGCACCAACTGACAGCTCCACCGTTTAATGTAAACACGTATCCGGTTTGCGATTTAGAATCGTCCGGATCAGTGTCAAAGCTTGCATCAACGTAACCTTTTACGATGAGCTCTTTGTCACTTCCATATACGAGAAACATATCCTTAGTCCTTTTCAGGTATTTCAGGATGTTCTTGTTAGGTTTCGTAGTAATTTCAAAAATTTTCCTACGCGCACACAGGATCATGTGATGCATAGCAACGAGAGGAGAGTGTTGTCTACGTACCCAACGCAGACCGACTGCGGAAGCGATGACACGACGTAGAGGAAGTAGTCGTACGTCTTCACGATCCAACCGATCAAGCACCGAAACTACGGCACCTCCGAGTTCGAGCACACGTTCAGCTCGATGACGATCCCCGGACTCCGATCCAGCAAAGTGTCGGGGAAGAGTTTCGTCAGCACGACGGCGTGGTGACGATCTTGATGAACTACAGCAGCAGGGCTTCGCCTAAACTCCGCTACAGTATTATCGAGGAATATGGTGGCAGGGGGCACCGCACACGGCTAAGGAATCGATCACGTGGATCAACTTGTGTCAACTTGTGTGTTTAGAGGTGCCCCTGCCTCCGTATATAAAGGAGGAGAGGAGGGGAGGCTCGCCGGCCAAAGAGGGAGGCGCAGGAGAGTCCTACTCCCTCTGGGAGTAGGATTCCTCCCCCCAATCCTAGTCCAACTAGGATTCCTCGGAGGGGAAGGGAGAGAGGGGGGCCGGCCACCTTCTCCTAGTCCTAATAGGACTAGGGGAGGGGAAAGAGGCGCAGCCACCTTGGGCTGCCCCTTTCTCCTTTCCACTAAGGCCCATGATGGCCCATATGGCTCCCGAGGGGTTCCGGTAACCTCCCGGTAACCCGGTAAAATCCCGATTTCACCCGGAACACTTACGATGTCCAAACATAGGCTTCCAATATATCAATCTTTACGTCTCGACCATTTCGAGACTCCTCGTCATGTCCGTGATCACATCCGGGACTCCGAACAACCTTCGGTACATCAAAATGCATAAACTCATAATATAACTGTCATCGTAACCTTAAGCGTGCGGACCCTACGGGTTCGAGAACAATGTAGACATGACCGAGACATGTCTCTGGTCAATAACCAATAGCGGGACCTGGATGCCCATATTGGCTCCTACATATTCTACGAAGATCTTTATCGGTCAGACCGCATAACAACATACGTTGTTCCCTTTGTCATCGGTATGTTACTTGCCCGAGATTCGATCGTCGGTATCCAATACCTAGTTCAATCTCGTTACTGGCAAGTCTCTTTACTCGTTCCGTAATACATCATCTCACAACTAACATATTAGTTGTAATGCTTGCAAGGCTTATGTGATGTGTATTACCGAGAGGGCCCAGAGATACCTCTCCGACAATCGGAGTGACAAATCCTAATATCGAAATACGCCAACCCAACATCGACCATTGGAGACACCTGTAGTACTCCTTTATAATCACCCAGTTACGTTGTGACGTTTGGTAGTACCCAAAGTGTTCCTCCGGTAAACGGGAGTTGCATAATCTCATAGTCATAGGAACATGTATAAGTCATGAAGAAAGCAATAGCAACATACTAAACGATCGGGTGCTAAGCTAATGGAATGGGTCATGTCAATCAGATCATTCTACTAATGATGTGACCTCGTTAATCAAATAACAACTCATTGTTCATGGTTAGGAAACATAACCATCTTTGATTAACGAGCTAGTCAAGTAGAGGCATACTAGTGACACTCTGTTTGTCTATGTATTCACACATGTATTATGTTTCCGGTAAATACAATTCTAGCATGAATAATAAACATTTATCATGATTATAAGGAAATAAATAATAACTTTATTATTGCCTCTAGGGCATATTTCCTTCGGTCTCCCACTTGCACTAGAGTCAATAATCTAGATTACACTGTAATGAATCTAACACCCATGGAGCTTTGGTGCTGATCATGTTTTGCTCGTGGAAGAGGCTTAGTCAACGGGTCTGCAACATTCAGATCCGTATGTATCTTGCAAATCTCTATGTCTCCCACCTGGACTAGATCTCGGATGGAGTTGAAGCGTCTCTTGATGTGTTTGGTCCTTTTGTGAAATCTGGATTCCTTTGCCAAGGCAATTGCACCAGTATTGTCACAAAAGATTTTCATTGGACCCGATGCACTAGGTATGACACCTAGATCGGATATGAACTCCTTCATCCAGACTCCTTCATTTGCTGCTTCCGAAGCAGCTATGTATTCCGCTTCACATGTAGATCCCGCTACGACGCTTTGTTTAGAACTGCACCAACTGACAGCTCCACCGTTTAATGTAAACACGTATCCGGTTTGCGATTTAGAATCGTCCGGATCAGTGTCAAAGCTTGCATCAACGTAACCTTTTACGATGAGCTCTTTGTCACTTCCATATACGAGAAACATATCCTTAGTCCTTTTCAGGTATTTCAGGATGTTCTTGACCGTTGTCCAGTGATCCATTCCTGGATTACTTTGGTACCTCCCTGCTAAACTTATAGCAAGGCACACATCAGGTCTGGTACACAGCATTGCATACATGATAGAGCCTATGGCTGATGCATAGGGAACATCTTTCATATTCTCTCTATCTTCTGCAGTGGTCGGGCATTGAGTCTTACTCAATCTCACACCTTGTAACACAGGCAAGAACCCTTTCTTTGCTTGATCCATTTTGAACTTTTTCAAAATTTTGTCAAGGTATGTGCTTTGTGAAAGTCCAATTAAGCGTCTTGATCTATCTCTATAGATCTTAATGCCTAATATGTAAGCAGCTTCACCGAGGTCTTTCATTGAAAAACTTTTATTCAAGTATCCCTTTTTGCTATCCAGAAATTCTATATCATTTCCAATCAGTAATATGTCATCCACATATAATATCAGAAATGCTACAGAGCTCCCACTCACTTTCTTGTAAATACAGGCTTCTCCGAAAGTCTGTATAAAACCAAATGCTTTGATCACACTATCAAAACGTTTATTCCAACTCCGAGAGGCTTGCACCAGTCCATAAATGGATCGCTGGAGCTTGCAGACTTTGTTAGCTCCCTTTGGATCGACAAAACCTTCTGGTTGCATCATATACAACTCTTCTTCCAGAAATCCATTCAGGAATGCAGTTTTGACATCCATTTGCCAAATTTCATAATCATAAAATGCGGCAATTGCTAACATGATTCGGACGGACTTAAGCATCGCTACGGGTGAGAAGGTCTCATCGTAGTCAATTCCTTGAACTTGCCGAAAACCTTTTGCGACAAGTCGAGCTTTGTAGACAGTAACATTACCATCAGCGTCAGTCTTCTTCTTAAAGATCCATTTATTCTCAATCGCTTGCCGATCATCGGGCAAGTCAACCAAAGTCCATACTTTGTTCTCATACATGGATCCCATCTCAGATTTCATGGCTTCTAACCACTTTGCGGAATCTGGGCTCACCATCGTTTCTTCATAGTTCGTAGGTTCATCATGATCTAGTAGCATGACCTCCAAAACAGGATTACCGAACCACTCTGGTGCGGATCTTATTCTGGTTGATCTACGCGGTTCAGTAGTATCTTGATCTGAAGTTTCATGATCATTATCATTGGCTTCCTCACTAACTGGTGTAGGTGTCACTGAAACAGTTTTCTGTGATGAACTACTTTCCAGTAATGGAGCAGGTACAGTTACCTCGTCAAGTTCTACTTTCCTCCAACTCACTTCTTTCGAGAGAAACTCCTTCTCTAGAAATGATCCATTCTTAGCAACGAATGTTTTGTCTTCGGATCTGTGATAGAAGGTGTACCCAACAGTTTCCTTTGGGTATCCTATGAAGACACATTTCTCCGATTTGGGTTCGAGCTTATCAAGTTGAAGCTTTTTCACATAAGCATCGCAGCCCCAAACTTTAAGAAACGACAACTTTGGTTTCTTGCCAAACCACAGTTCATAAGATGTCGTCTCAACGGATTTTGATGGTGCCCTATTTAACGTGAATGCGGCCGTCTCTAAAGCATATCCCCAAAATGATAGCGGTAAATCAATAAGAGACATCATAGATCGTACCATATCTAGTAAAGTGCGATTACGACGTTCGGACACACCATTACGCTGTGGTGTTCCGGGTGGCGTGAGTTGCGAAACTATTCCACAGTTTTTCAAATGTATACCAAACTCGTAACTCAAATATTCTCCTCCACGATCAGATCGTAGAAACTTTATTTTCTTGTTACGATGATTTTCAACTTCACTCTGAAATTCTTTGAACTTTTCAAATGTTTCAGACTTATGTTTCATTAAGTAGATATACCCATATCTGCTTAAATCATCTGTGAAGGTGAGAAAATAACGATATCCGCCACGAGCCTCAATATTCATCGGGCCACATACATCGGTATGTATGATTTCCAACAAATCTGTTGCTCTCTCCATAGTACCGGAGAACGGTGTTTTAGTCATCTTGCCCATGAGGCACGGTTCGCAAGTACCAAGTGATTCATAATCAAGTGGTTCCAAAAGTCCATCGGTATGGAGTTTCTTCATGCGCTTTATACCGATATGA
Organism: Triticum aestivum; assembly: GCF_018294505.1. Lineage (NCBI taxonomy): Eukaryota > Viridiplantae > Streptophyta > Magnoliopsida > Poales > Poaceae > Triticum > Triticum aestivum. The sequence goes on from NC_057809.1 coordinate 457,369,979, forward strand.
CCTAAACGACAGTGCCACAAATAAGTTGCACTTTCATTATCAACTCTGCATCTTTTGGTTTCAACATTATGAATATGTGTATTACTACTATCGAGATTCAATAAAAATAGACCACTCTTCAAAGGTGCATGACCATAAAAGATATTACTCATATAAATAGAACAACCATTATTCTCTGATTTAAATGAATAACCGTTTCGCATTAAACAAGATCCAGATATAATGTTCATGCTCAACGCTGGCACCAAATAACAATTACTTAGGTCTAATATTAATCCCGAAGGTAGATGTAGAGGTAGCGTGCCGACCGCGATCACATCGACTTTGGAACCGTTTCCTACGCGCATCGTCACCTCGTCCTTTGCTAGTGTCCGCTTATTCTGTAGTCCCTGTTTCGAGTTGCAAATATTAGCAACAGAACCAGTATCAAATACCCAGGTGCTACTGCGAGCATTAGTAAGGTACACATCAATAACATGTATATCACATATACCTTTGTTCACTTTGCCATCCTTCTTATCCGCCAAATACTTGGGGCAGTTCCGCTTCCAGTGACCAGTCTGCTTGCAGTAGAAGCACTCAGTTTCAGGCTTAGGTCCAGACTTGGGTTTCTTCTCTTGAGCAGCAACTGGCTTGCTGTTCTTCTTGAAGTTCCCCTTTTTCTTCCCTTTGACCTTTTTCTTGAAACTAGTGGTCTTGTTAACCATCAACACTTGATGCTCCTTCTTGATTTCTACCTCCGCAGCTTTCAGCATTGCGAAGAGCTCGGGAATAGTCTTGTTCATCCCTTGCATATTATAGTTCATCACGAAGCTCTTGTAGCTTGGTGGCAGTGATTGGAGAATTCTGTCGATGACGCAATCATCCGGAAGATTAACTCCCAATTGAATCAAGTGATTATTATACCCAGACATTTTGAGTATATGCTCACTGACAGAACTGTTCTCCTCCATCTTGCAGCTATAGAACTTATTGGAGACTTCATATCTCTCAATCCGGGCATTTGCTTGAAATATTAACTTCAACTCCTGGAACATCTCATATGCTCCATGACGTTCAAAACGTCGTTGAAGTCCCGATTCTAAGCCGTAAAGCATGGCACACTGAACTATTGAGTAGTCATCAGCTTTGCTCTGCCAGACGTTCATAACATCTGGCGTTGCTCCAGCAGCAGGCCTGGCACCCAGCGGTGCTTCCAGGACGTAATTCTTCTGTGCAGCAATGAGGATAATCCTCAAGTTACGGACCCAGTCCGTGTAATTGCTACCATCATCTTTCAACTTTGCTTTCTCAAGGAACGCATTAAAATTTAACGGAACAACAGCACGAGCCATCTATCTACAATCAACATAAACAAGCAAGATACTATCAGGTACTAAGTTCATGATAAATTTAAGTTCAATTAATCATATTATTTAAGAACTCCCACTTAGATAGACATCCCTCTAATCTTCTAAGTGATTACGTGATCCAAATCAACTAAACCATAACCGATCATCACGTGAGATGGAGTAGTTTTCAATGGTGAACATCGTTATGTTGATCATATCTACTATATGATTCACGCTCGACCTTTCGGTCTCCGTGTTCCGAGGCCATATCTGCATATGCTAGGCTCGTCAAGTTTAACCTGAGTATTCCGCGTGTGCAACTGTTTTGCACCCGTTGTATTTGAACGTAGAGCCTATCACACCCGATCATCACGTGGTGTCTCAGCACGAAGAACTTTCGCAACGGTGCATACTCAGGGAGAACACTTCTTGATAATTTAGTGAGAGATCATCTTATAATGCTACCGTCATTCAAAGCAAGATAAGATGCATAAAAGATAAACATCACATGCAATCAATATAAGTGATATGATATGGCCATCATCATCTTGTGCCTGTGATCTCCATCTCCGAAGCACCTGTCATGATCACCATCGTCACCGGCGCGACACCTTGATCTTCATCGTAGCATCGTTGTCGTCTCGCCAATCTTATGCTTCCACGACTATCACTACCGTTTAGTAATAAAGTTAAGCATTACATCGCGATTGCATTGCATACAATAAAGCGACAACCATATGGCTCCTGCCAGTTGCCGATAACTTGATTACAAAACATGATCATCTCATACAATAAAATTCAGAATCATGCCTTGACCATATCACATCACAACATGCCCTGCAAAAACAAGTTAGACGTCCTCTACTTTGTTGTTGCATGTTTTACGTGGCTGCTACGGGCTTAAGTAAGAACCAATCTCACCTACGCATCAAAACCACAACGATAGTTTGTCAAATAGACTCCGTTTTAACCTTTGCAAGGACCGGGCGTAGCCATACTTGGTTCAACTAAAGTTGGAGAGACAGTCGCCCGCAAGCCATCTCTGTGCAAAGCACGTCGAGGGAACCGGTCTCGCGTAAGCGTACGCGTAAGGTTGGTCTGGGTCGTCTCGTCCAACAATACCGCCGAACCAAAGTATGACATGCTGGTAGGCAGTATGACTTGTATCGACCACAACTCACTTGTGTTCTACTCGTGCATATAACATCAACATAAGTAACCTAGGCTCGGATGCCACTGTTGGGTTTCGTAGTAATTTCAAAAAATTTCCTACGCGCACACAGGATCATGTGATGCATAGCAACGAGGGGAGAGTGTTGTCTACGTACCCAACGCAGACCGACTGCGGAAGCGATGACACGACGTAGAGGAAGTAGTCGTACGTCTTCACGATCCAACCGATCAAGCACCGAAACTACGGCACCTCCGAGTTCGAGCACACGTTCAGCTCGATGACGATCCCCGGACTCCGATCCAGCAAAGTGTCGGGGAAGAGTTTCGTCAGCACGACAGCGTGGTGACGATCTTGATGAACTACAGCAGCAGGGCTTCGCCTAAACTCCGCTACAGTATTATCGAGGAATATGGTGGCAGGGGGCACCGCACACGGCTAAAGAATTGATCACGTGGATCAACTTGTGTCAACTTGTGTGTTTAGAGGTGCCCCTGCCTCCGTATATAAAGGAGCCAAGGGGGGAGGGTGCGCCGGCCAAGGGAGAGAGGCGCAGGAGGAGTCCTACTCCTACCGGGAGTAGGACTCCCCCCCCC